>NC_084843.1:43600776-43903806 GCF_033115175.1 Lepus europaeus | reverse complement strand
AAAAGCAATATCATGAGTTTTTATAACCCTTTTCACTTCTTCACCACCCTCTCCCTGGCCCCTGATAAAGACAGAATGGTTTTAAGCCTTGTTCCCATCATCATGTAAGCTATACCACAAACCAAGGATCTATATCAAAAATATAAGAAGCTATTTCCTTAAATATAACCCAATAGTATCATTATCATAACTTTAAAAATGAATACTTTATTATTTTTAAATATTAAGTTATTACTTTCTCATAATTTTTCTAAAATATTTATTTATTGACCTGAAAGAGTTAGACCAACAGAGAGATCTTTCATCTGCTAGTTCACGCCCCAGACAGCTGCAATGGCTGGGGTCTGCAAGGCTGAAGCCAGGAGCTTCTTTCAGGATTCTCCTTTGGGTAGCAGGGGCCCTAACACTTGGATCATCTTCTATTGCTTTTCCCAGGCCATTAATAGGAAACTGAATCAGAAGTAGAGCAGCCGGGACTTGAACCAGCACCCATACAGGATGCTGGAGTCTCAGACGGCGGCTTTACTTGCTATGCCACAGTGCCGGCCCCTCATAAATTTTGGCAATGATTTAATGTATCTAGAAAAAGATGGACATGCTGCATTTGATTATTATGTCTCTGGAGTAGCTTCTAATTTGCAGGATGCATCTCTCTCTTTTTTTTAAGAAATGGACATTTTGAGATTCAACGACTGTTTACAGCCCTGTTTCTTCTGTTGAGGAAGAGTATTTTTGTTTCCTTCATACTATTTGTTGAAATCTTTTACTTAGTGTAGGGTTAACCTTACGATCATTAAGTAAACTAAATATTGATCTTTCTAAAAATTAAGAGTTGGAATAGGAGATGGAGGAAGAAGAAAGGTTGGAGTGTGGGCAGGAGGGAGGGGAGAGTGGGAAGTATCACTGTGTTCCTCAATCTGTATATACAAAATATATGGAATTGTATAACTTAAATAAAATTTATAAATTATAAAAAATGCAAAAATAGTCATATGATGGTAGCTATAATTTTCATTTTAGATAGTTTATTGGATTAAGGAATTCCCCTTCTATTTTTAGTTGCTGAGTATTTATCAGGAACTGATGTTGTATATTGCTGAATTTGTTCTGATCATATGGTGATCATTTTATTATGGTGAATTTCATTGAGTTTTGAATGTTGAACCAAATATGCATTCCTGAGAGATAGTCAACTTGAAAATTACATGGAATTGTTTTGCTAAAATTTTTCTTAGAATTTTTGTATTCATGATCATGAGAGTGATTGATCTGTAGTATTAGAATAATAAGGGATTATTTTTAAATTTCTGCAAGAGTTTACTTAGAATTGGTGTTATCTAATTGATAAATATTTGTCAGATTTAAAAAAAATAACTTATTTTACTGAGACTGGCTACTCAAAGTATGGAAATTGAGCCAGCAGCATTGGTAAGAGTAGTGTAATTATTATGAAGAATTTTAAGCTCCACTCCTCACTAATAAGTCAGAATCTGCATTTTCGTACTTTAAAATTAATTAGTTAATTTTATTTATTTGAGAGGGACAAAAAGAACTTTGATCCATCAGTTCATGACCCAAATGCCCACAGGTCAGGGCTGGGCCTGGTGGAAGCCAGGAGCCAGGAACTCAACCCAGAAGGTGGCAGGGAGCCAAATCCTTGAGCCATTACTTGTTTCCATGCAGGGTGCACATCACCAGGAAGCTGGATCTGGAGCAGAGGTAGGACTCAAACCCAGACACTCCAGTAAAGATTGCTGATCACTGGAGCAGCACTTAAACTGATAAGCCAATTGCCTGCCCCTAAAATCTATATTTTAATAAGATCTTTATGCAATTGATATAGGTATTAAAATTTAAGAAGCATTCCTGTAGAGTTTCCTCAGTTTGGATTTTGCACACTGCCATTTGTGAAGTCATTTATCATGTTCCTCTGTTTCCTGCATGTTTTATTAGCTGTACCCAAGTCTACAGAGCTGATGTGATTCATGTTAGAGTTCTTGGCAGGACTCCCTTTGCTGGGAGCAGCACAATGTCATTTAATCTCTTTTCATGATATTATCAGCTACTCATGAGCATTGTCCTTTAGTAATTTATTTAAGGGTTTTGAAAATGAAGACATGGGAATTCTACTGTTCCTTCTTCTGTTGAGAGGAAATTATAACCGAAAACTTGTCTTCATCTACTTTTGTACTGCATTTGACTTAAATATTCAGGTAAAAAAGTAAGTCAAATGAATATTCAATATGTTGTTATGTTAATGTTACATTACCCTCCCTCTTCCTTTTTTAACCAGTTTCAAAATAAATAGGAGTTGGTCCCCAAATGTTTTCCAAAGGTGCTATAAGGGAAGGGGCAAAGTAACTTTTCTCTACTTTTCCGTGTCCTTTGGCTGGGCTATGAATTAAATTGACTTAAGACAGACTGACAGGAGAAAAACCATTTTAATTACATGCATAAGCATGGAAGTCCTGCAAAACATGACAGCCAGATAATGGAAGCTTATCCTGAGCTACAAAAAGGAATAGGGTCTTGTGGCTTCTGGGGAGTGGTGGAGACAAATTACAGAAGGGTGAGGGAAGGAACAGTGTGATGAATAAAGAGCAACTTGTTAGGGTGGTGAATGTTGGTCCAGTGGTTAAGCTGCCGGTTGGAACATCTGCGTCCCATGTAGGATGGCTCTGGTTTGAGAACCAGCCCCACTCTAAATTCCAGCTTCCTGCTTATGTGCACCCTGGGAGGCAGCAGGTAATGACTCAAGTGGCTTTGCTTCAGCAACCCATGTGGGAGACAGGACTGAGTTCTTGGGATTCTTCTGGCTTTGGCTTTGCTCCTGCCCTTGTGAGCAGTAGGGAGTGAGGCAGCAGATGGGAGCTCTCTCTACCTGTGTCTCTCTAATAAGTGAACAAAAATAAAAAACTGTCTCGTTATGATAAAAACTCCTCAGATAATAAAAGGTGTCTGGGACAGCTCTCTCTCTTACTGATACAGATACTTTTACAAATGTATATTTGCTTTGGAGATGTAAATTTTTACAAAAAGGCAGCTCTTTGCATCTACTCCTATGTCTGCAATTTCTCAGAATAACCGGTTCAAAATATACCCAAGAATTATAGTCGAGGGTGCCATATTCTGGTTGCCTGCAGTCATATTTGGTGTGTTCTGAGTCTCAACAGTGCTCAAAACTTTATTTTTTTTAATTTATGGTATAATTATGAACTATGGGATTTAACAAACAACATTGGATGGCTTTAATTTATCATGGTTCTTCCTACTGATTCTTAATTTGTCCTATCTTTTACCTTGGAATAGGAGTATACTTCATGCTAAGTTTCTGATTCATTTTGACATGGACATAACTTCAGTGATCTTTGAAAGTTTTCCTCGCTTTCTGTTATCACAAAAATTTCCTACCTTGTCCAGTACATTTCCTGTCCTCGTCCTGGAATCAACCATTTTCCAAAGGATACTTACCTTGATTTCAGGGGAAATCCCATTGAGAGACTAGAACCTGAATACTGACGGTGATCATGCTCCTGAATAATCATGAGTCATCATTTCTAGCAACTTTTAGTGGATGGAGATAAGAAATGCAAATTTCTAAGCAGGTTTCATGAGTTTATAGCAATAATTTTAAATCAGATTTACAAAAACATAATTTTTGTTAACTTCTCTGGTTTAATAGCTTTATCACTTTATATTATGAAGATCTTGATTCCTATTGATATTACTTCAAATTTTATTCTGTTACACCTGGACAGTCGTTTCATAATAAAAAGACGGTACTACTAATGATATAACTAGCAAACATAGATTTATTTATTTTTGTTGTTTTACCTTGTAATTGTTTTCAGCATATATCTTACTAAGATTACTGTGCTTTACAGTAACCTAAAATTGAGCAACGCTGCAGTGAATGTGGGATTATAAGCATATGGTGAATTTCAATTCTTTTTAATATAATACCCATAAGTGGGGTGATTGAATCCTTCATGGTTCAGTTTTTACTTTTTTGATAACCCTTCATAGTGTTTTCAACAGTGACTACACAATTTTACACTCCCTCCCATCAGTACACAAGCATTCTAGTTTCTCTATATTCTCGCCAACAGTTGTTTTAAACATATTATAGTGATTTTAACAGGTGATATCTCACTGTGGTTTTTGATTTGCACTTTCCTGATGATTGAGAATCCTTTCATAAACCTGTTGGTGATTTGTATGTCTTCTTTTGAGAAACGCCTATTCATGTTTTTTGCCCAGGATTAATTCCGTTATTTTCATTTCTTTGCTTGCTGTTCTTACTAAGTTGCAATGATTACTTGGATATCAAACCAAAAACATAAGTAACAAATACAAAATAGATAAGTGGAACTTCATCAAACTAGAAACCTTCTGCACAGCGAAATAAATAATCAACCAAGTAAACTGGCAACCTATGGAGTGGGAGAAAACATGTGCAAAACACATATATGAGAAGAAGTTAGTACCTAAAATATGTAAGGAACCCCTATAACTAACCAAAAGCAACATTTAGAGTATAGGGTAGAGAAGATTTTTTATATAAAGCTCAAATCGTTTGTTCATTCATAGTTTTCTCTAGTTCCTCTGTTTTAAGTAAGACAGAATTAGATACTATTTTAATACAGGTCTGGAATGCTAGTTTTCTAGTTTCACATGCTCTAGAAACCAGATAAGTAGGTGGTAAATTGCTTATATTTGGGGAGAAATTAATGGAATCTGATTAAATTCCAAGAAAGATCACTCTACCCCTGCCTGTTCTAGGATTTGAAAGAAAATATTAGACTAATTCCTTTTATTTTTTAGTCATTAGTGAATTGTGAATATTTTTCATGTCATAAAGTGTTGTTTTGAAACCTTATTTATATTGTCTGAACATCATCCCATTCCTGAACCTTTATCAATTTTTGCCATTTCCCCAGAGATGGAGATTCAGGTTATTAATTTTTCTTTCTTTTAAATAATTCTTGATGACCATCCTGACAGTAAACTAGTTGTGCACATTCATGATATTTTGCTTAAAAGTGAAGAGATGATCTTTATTGTACCTTTTAATTCTTAGTGTCTAGGATAAGAAATATAGGGCACAAATGATAAAACTGGCCCAAGTTAAGGATATACCCTAATTGGAGACATATAGTACCATCATTTCCCCCCAATCTAGATTTGTCTTCAATTTGCTTCACAGCTTAAGTGCTACAAATCTTAGAATAAGGAAATAAAATAATTTGAAATTGGTGAATTTTAAATATTTTGGATTGGAGATACCTACAGTCTTGGGTCAAACATTGTAACAATGACCACACGTCTCTTTTAGGTGGTTTAATTAAGTTATTATAAAACATCCTTTTGTAATACAATCACCTGTGTCTTGTTTAAAACTCAGAGTTGAGCTCCAATCCCCAGGTAATCATTGCATTCTTTGGGGACAATTGGCTTAGGCCGTAACTATAAAGGAAGCCAGTTCTAAGCAACTATGACCCAAAATGTTTTAGTACCCTAAATGACTATAGGCAACACACTATTTTTTGCATTCTCAAAATTCATGCTGATAATTATAGATCTGTCATCTTTGGTTTTGTCTCAAAATCCCTAATATAGATTTTCTATATCTTTCTTTTCTTTTTTCTTTTTCTCCCAGAAATTGCCTAGGAGAATAGAAAGGGAGGATACAGAATAATTTACCAAGTTAGCCCTGTGGAATAGAACCATATTCGCATACCTCTCTGTTCCACACATGACCTGCTAATATTCAACTGATAATGTGTTCTTTAAAAATGTATGTCAAATTGTCTTTCTTTTTTTTCCTGTTTTTATAGCATTTTAGAGGGGCCCCTCATTCTTCCCAGATACTGACTTATTTCCTCTATCTTTATAATTTGACAAATTTTCAGTGATAGATTTTGAAATGGGTGGCTAGAACAACATTTGCAACATATCAACATTTTCAATGGATCAATGTGAATCAGACTGTAACTGGTTTACATGACTCAAACTACAGAACTTGACTTCCTGAGGTAGAAAAGGCCAATAAACTTGTTCGTGACGTCTGTAGAATGCCTGAACCCCCACACTATGGGAAGGGTATGGACCAGCTGGGCCCCAAGATCGTCTGGTACCATGCAATTCAATGTTCCTGAGCTCCATTTGTTCTTCAGGAAGCTGTCTGAAGGGAGCAAAATCCAGTTTTACCATTCGTATAGTATTTTCCCAATTTACTACTGAAGAAACTAGGCTAAAAGTTTTAAGTGACTAAAAATGTCACACAATGGATGAGTAATACAGCCAGTGTTAAATGTATGGACTCCAGCACCTGAACTCACAAATATTACCCTTTGAAACCCCGACCTGGGCTCGATTATTATCTAGTGTGCTAGTACTTAATTTATTAGTGCCCAACCCCCTGTGTGGGAGATCTGGATTGCCATCCCAGGCCCCAGGTTTACACTGGCATAGCCCACCTGTTGTGAGCATTTTGGGGAGATGGGAGTGCTCTCTCTTGCTCCTTACTGCTTTCCTTCTTTTAATCCCTCTTACTGTCTTTCTCCATCCCGCTCCACTGCCTCTCAAATATTTTTTCAAAAATCCAGTGTTCTAAATGCTAAATAAAAACCCAATAACAGTACTGCTTATCAAATGTTATTTGTTTTTATCTATATGTTAAAAAAAGTATTCTTGGATAACCAATAAGGAGTTAAGAAATAGGAAATTAAAGAATTTGAGGAACTTTTTAGAACAACAATGACATGAGCAACAATAAATTTCTGTTGAAATTTCACAATATTATTCCAGTATTCTCACTGTTAGGATATTATCAGTAATACACTCATAATATTTTATTATAGCACTATAAAAATATCTGCTAAATGTTTTAAAATTAATTTTTAAAAAAGATTAATTTCATTTATTTGAAAGACAGAGTTACAGAGAGTGTTAGAGACA
Organism: Lepus europaeus; assembly: GCF_033115175.1. NCBI lineage: Eukaryota > Metazoa > Chordata > Mammalia > Lagomorpha > Leporidae > Lepus > Lepus europaeus. Next base: position 43,896,846 of record NC_084843.1, on the reverse strand, counting down.
GAGAGAGAGGGGTCTTCCATTCCTTGGTTTATTCCCCAAATGGCCATACGGTGGGAGCTGAGCTGATCTGAAGTCAGGGTCCAGGAGTTTCTTTCTGATCTCCCATGTAGGTGCAGGGGCCCAAGGACTTTAGCCATCCTCTGCTGCTTTCCCAGGCACATTAGCATGGAGCTGGATTGGAAGTGAAGCAGCCAGGACTCGAACCAGCACCCATATGGGATGCTGGCGCTGCAGGCAAGGGCTTTACCCCACTGCACCACAGTGCAAGCCCTTAAAATTAACTTTATAAAACCTTATCTTATTAGTCATCCCTAACTCAGCATATTTTGAGAGCAGTTAACCTAAAGTGAAATATTTGTTTGTATTTTACCATCATCATTATATACTTCCAATAATACTTATCAAATATATCATCTAAATTTCATTCATAATTTAATATAGTCATTTTATGGATCTTCTTGTCTCCATGAGAAGTACATTTACTTAATACATTTGTTCTATGATGTACAAATATATACCAGAGAAACATTTCTAAGTTCTGAAAAAGTTGTTGGTAATTTCTTCTCTAGTTATTTCAAGTCTCTAAAAATATATCGAAGTTGTAGTATGTGAGAGATGTTAACAGAAATAGATAATGGCCAGTTCAATATACATTATATCAATTATTGTGAAAGAAACTGAAAGCTACAATGTCTTTAAAAATCCCTTTGGGTGTTGGCCTTGTAGTGAAGTTTGTAAAGCCAACGCCTGAGACACCTGCATCCCATATGGGCACCAGTTCAAGTCCCAGCTGCTCCACTTCTGATCTAACTCCCTGTTCATGGCCTGGGAAAAGCATCAGAAGATGACCCAGTACTTGGGCCCCTGCCACTCACATGGGAGACCCAGATGAAGCTCCTGGCTTCAGCCTAGCTCAGCCCTGGCCATTGGAGCCATCTGGGGAGTGATCCAGAAGGTAGAAGATAGTTCTCTCTCTCTCTTTCCCCCTCTCTCTGTCTCTCCCTCATTCTCTGTAACTGACCTTCAAATAAGTAAATCTTTTCTAAAAAGTAAAAATCAAGTTTTAAGCACTAAAAACAATGAATTTTAAGAGACTCTTCATAAAGAAAGAATGAAAGTAATTTTCTTCATGCTTTCTGGTAAGAAGAGCTACAAATCATGGGTACTATGTACAAAATAAACATGACTTAAGTGCACAGAGAAAAAGATCAAGTAGCAGGGACTCCTGGGAACCGAGGCATACCGCAGCACTGAATTCACGGGGTTTTGTTTGTGTTTCATATATTTCAGATTGAGTACTAGAAAAGTTTGGCAACCAAAAAATACAAATGAAAGCTGAACAAAATGTCTCTTGAGAAGCTATATGCCCAGAGCTAAAGGTGTAGGAAGGAGTCAACAAGGCAAGACAGAAAACTTGTAAACAATAACTACTCCACCACAGGCAAACTCCAGAGTACAACAGGGGCTCCGCACTCCTACCCTCAACTCCACATAGCAAGGCTGTGTAGAAGTCTAGACTTTAAGTTCCTGAGGCTGCATGAGATGCTCCAGCCCCCACTGCCAGGGTGCTGTCAGGGAAGATTCAAGACTTTTACCTGCACAGAGCAGTAAGAAGCTCATACGCCCAAGGGGACCACATGGAAACCTGGAACACCACTGTCCTCTTGCAGTAAAACAGTGTCCTTCCAGAGCGGTATGATAGGAGCTTCAGTGGAGAGACAGAATGTTCACCACGCTTGGCAGGAACAAGGCTGCCCTTCCATGTATCAGTGGAAGATCAACAGGGAATAATAAGAACGCACCCCTGGCCCACCTGATGAGGGTGGTATCACCAGAGACTTACCAGGAAACCAGAAGTACCAATTCTATTCAGCAATAATGGAGACGCTCCTGCAGATACATTGAGTGGGAAATTTAGACTTCCACCCAACTTGGCAATAAGAGGGAGCATCTATCACTTGCCAGGATGATGTTAGGGGAGGCCTGCTAAAAAAGACACTGAATGAGACCCAGAGTCTTGGGACGGCGCCTCGGCTCACTGGGCTAATCCTCCACCTGCAGCACAGGCACCCCAGGTTCTAGTCCCAGTTGGGACACCGGATTCTGTCCCGGTTGCTCCTCTTCCAGTCCAGCTCTCTGCTGTGGCCCAAGAGTGCAGTGGAGGATGGCCCAAGTGCTTGGGCCCTGAACCCACATGGGAGACCAGGAGGAAGCACCTGGCTCCTGGCTTCAGATCAGCACAGCGCGCTGGCCACAGCGGCCATTTGGGGAGTGAACCAACAGAAAAAAAAGGAAGACCTTTCTCTCTCTCTCTCTCTCTTTCTCTCTCTCTCACTGTCTAACTCTGCCTGTCAAAAAAAAAAAAAAAAAACAAAAAAAACAGAGTCTCAGAACCACCAAAATATCCAGATTTCAATAGGAAATCACTCCTCATGCCAACAAACAGGAAAATTTCAACATGAAAAAGACAATAAGGCAACATAATGGTGATAAAGATGGTAGAATTATCTAGGAAAGATTTTATAGAAGCCATAATAAAAAAGTTTCAGGGTACAAAATAAGCATGTCTGAAACAAATTATAAAAAAGAAAAGCTTATAAAAACAGATTAAAAGGAGATAAAAAGAAAACCCAATGAAAATTTTAAATTGAAAATTACAATACCCAAGATTAAAACATTGAAAGGTGACCCCAATGACAGAATACAAAAGAGGTAGGGATCTTAAACATAATAGAAGTCATTTAATCCAAACACCAAGAAAAACAGAACAGAAACAAGAACAGAGCCTTCTAGCCTGTGGGGCTATCACAGAATATTCAACATTCCTGTCATCAGAATCCAGGAGCTGAAAACATGTTCAGAGATATAATGAATAACAATTTCTCAAATTTGGCAAAAGATGGCAACCCAAAATTTAAAGAGCCTGAGTGAATCACCAACAAGATAAACTCAAATGAATGCACATGAAATCCATCATCATCATCATGATGAAACTTCTGGACACCAAATACAAAGTAAATACTGTATCTTTAAAGTAGGGAGAGAGAAATGATAATAAATCTATAGGTAAAAAATTAAATTGTCAACAGATTTCTCACAAGAAATCATGGAGGATGAAAAGAAGGACACACAGTTTTTAATTGGTGGGAAAAAAAGAATAACTCTTAACCCTGAAGTCCATATCCAGTGAGAATATCTTTTAATATAAGGGGGAGATCAAGGTATCTTCATATGTAGCAAAGTTAAAAGAATTTCTTGCAAGCACTTATACTAAAATAATAACTAAAGTAAGTTCTCTAGAGATAAGAAAAATAAATATTGAGATATCAAACAGGAGAAAGAAAAATTTTTAAAAAATATAAATGTATTTCCTCTTCTCAAGTTTTCCAAATTGGTTGAGTGTTGAAGGAAAATGCTGTTTGATGTCTATTTCAGTGTATGTAGAGAAAATATTTAAGAAAATTATAAATAGAAGAGGTAAACGAAGGTAAGTTTTCTACATTTCACTTAAATTAGTAAAATGTTAATACCAATTGACTGTAGATAGCCAGACCACTGCATATAAATCAAAATAGTTTCTAATAAATATTCAGTTTAATTAACCAAGAGAAGGCATGAAAAATAAGAGAAATAAAAAACAGAACAAAAAAAAACTGATGAATTTCAGTTCCAACCTATCCATTCTGACATTAAGTATAAATGACTTAACTATACAATTAAAAGACAGAGGTTGACAAACTGAATTAAAATTCATCATCCAATTTTTATGACCTATGAGAAATTCACATCAAATATACTTATACAGACAATTTGAAAGAAAAAATGTGGGAAAGATACATTACACAAATAGTAATTGAAAGAAAGCAGAAGTGACTAGATTAATAAAGTAGATTTCATGAGAAAAAATATTACCAGATATGGAGAGGGTCATTACCTAATGACCAAGAAAACATAGAAATCACAAGTATATATGCACCAAATACCAGAGCTATAATATTTACAAGAATGCTAACTGTTAAAACTTAAAGGAAAAATGGACAAGTTCACAATTCTATGTGGAAACCTCAACATGAATCTCCAAACAACTGATAGGAAAATTAGACAGAAATCTACAAGGATACAGGCAAATTAGATAGCACCTTTAACCAAAATGATCTAATTAAAATTTATAGAACATTCTAGCCTAGAACATTATAATGTATACATTTTTCAAATACCTATAGGCAATATAAAAATTTGACCATTTCCTGGAACACAATGAAATCCTAATACATATTTTTAATTTTAAAAAATAATTTTTTGTATTTGACAAATAGTAATTCTACATATTTATGAAGTACAATGTAATATTTTGATATATGCATACATTTTAATGATATTAGAATAAGCATCTATCACTTTATATAGTCAAGGTTTCTTTGTAGTGTGAACATTCAGAAGTCTTTCTTCTAGCTATTTAGAAAAGTACAGTATGTTCTTTTTAACTATTATATTACTGTGTAATAGAATGCCAACTGGATTGTTTTTCAACAGGAAAGAAAGTACTTTTTAATTCAGTAAAAGTGAACCTTTCTGAGGTTTGATGATCTATATTCTTTTTGAGAGAGAGAGAGTTAACTTTGGAGAAGAAGCCAAGAATGGTGCGTCTTTTGTGAGCACTTAAACATTACTATAGCTTATGTGACATAGATAATGTCCTCTACTGAATACATTAAATTGAGGTAAATCTTTATAATCAGATTTTAGTATAACGATTTGAGGACAGAGGTCCTGCATGAGTAGTGCACAGTGACTCCTGTTGTTAATTTAACAATTAACACTCTCATGTATGATGTCAGTGATCAACCAGGGATATTTTTTAAACTTTTATTTAATTGATATAAATTTCAAGAATACAACTTTTGGATTATAGCAGTTTTCCCCCCATAACCACCCTCCAACCCACAAACCATCCCATCTTCTATTCCCTCTGTCATCCCATTCTTCATTAAGATTCATTTTTAATGATCTTTATAGACAGAATATCAACTTAGTATATATTAAGTAAAGATTTCAACAGTTTGCACCCACACAGAAACAGAAAGTATAAAGTACCGTTTGAAGACTAGTTTCACCATTAATTCTCATAGTACAACACATTAAGGACAGAGATCCTGCATGGGAGGTAAGTGCACAGTGACTCCAGTTGTTGATTTAACAATTGACACTCTTATTTATGATGTCAGTAATCACCCGAGGCTCTTGTCATGAGCTGCCGAGGCTATGGTAACCTCTTGAGTTCACCAACTCCGATCTTGTTTAGAACAAGGCCATAATCAAAGTGGAAGTTCTCTCCTCCCTTCAGAGAAAGATACCTCCTTCTTTGATGGCCCGTTCTTTCCGCTGGGATCTCACTACAGAGATCTTCCATTTAGGTCATTTTTTTGCCACAGTGTCTTGGCTTTCCATGCCTGTGAAACTCTCATGGGCTTTTTAGCCAGATCCGAATGCCGTAAGGGCTGATTCTGAGGCCAGAGCGTTGTTTAGGACATCTGCCATTCTATGAGTCTGCTGTGTATCCCGCTTCCCGTGCTGGATCATTCTCTCCTTTTTAATTCTATCAATTATTATTAGCAGACACTTGTCTTGTTTATATGATTTCTTTGACACTTAATCCAAATTTCTTTGACACTTGTTTATATGATTTCTTAGACACTTAAGTTTATTAACTTAAACTGATTACTTTAACTAGTAAGATGGCATTGATACATACCACCTTAATGGGATTTGCAGTCCCATGGCACGTTTTAGCTCTAGCATTAGGGGTAAGTCTGAGTGAGCATGTGCCGAACTGTACATCTCCTCCCTCTCTTATTCCCTCTCTTATTTTTAACAGGTATCAATTTTCAGTTAAATTTAAACACCTAAGAATAATTGTGTGTTAATTAAAGAGTTCAACCAATGGTATTAAGTAGAACAAGAAAATACTAAAAAGAATAAAATAGTAAGCTGTTCCTTGACAGTCAGGACAAGGGCTGATCAAGTCATTGTTTCTCATAGTGTCAGTTTCACTTCTACAGATTTCCTTTTAGGTGCTCAGTTAGTTGTCACCGATCAGGGAGAACATATGATATTTGTCCATTTAGGACTGGCTTATTTCACTCAACATGATGTTTTCCAGATTCCTCCATTTTGTTGGAAATGACCAGATTTCATTTTTTTAACCACTGTGTAGTATTCTATAGAGTACATATCCCATAAATTCTTTATACAATCTACTGTTGATGGGCATTTAGGTTGATTCCATGTCTTAGCTATTGTGAGTTGAGCTGTAATAAACATTGAGGTACAGACAGCTCTTTTATTTGCCAATTTAATTTCCTTTGGGTTAAATTCCAAGGAGTAGGATGGCTGGGTCATGTGGTAGGGCTATATTCAGGTTTCTGAGCAATCTCCAAACTGACTTCTGTAGTGGCTTTACCAGTTTGCATTCCCACCAACAGTGGATTAGTGTCCCTTTTCCCCCACATCCTCACCAGCATCTGTTGTTAGTTGATTTCTGTATGTAAGCTATTCTAACAGGGGTGAGGTGAAACCTCATTGTGGTTTTGATTTGCATTTCCCTGATGGCTAGTGATCTGGAACATTTTTTCATGTGCCTGTTGGCCGTTTGGATTTCCTCTTTTGAAAAATGTCTATTTAGGTCCTTGGCCCATCTCTTAAGTCACCCAAGGCTTTTGAAATATGTTGCCTTTGCTGTGGGAGCCTTTGAATCCACTGACTCCTTACATATTTAGACAAGGCCATGAGCAAAGTGGAAGTTCTTTTCTAATATTTATTTGAAAGGCAGAATTATAGGGAGAGGCAGATAGAAAAAGATCTTAAGATGGAGAGAAATCTTCCATCCACTGGTTTCACTTCCCAAATGTCCAGGCCAAAGCCAGGAGCTTCTTCTAGGTCTCCCATATGGGTGCAGGGCCCTGAGCATCTGAGTCATTGTCCATTGCTTTCCCAGGAACATTAACAGGAAACTGGATTGGAAGTAGAGCAGCCAGGACTTGAAATGGTGCCCAAAGAGGATGCTGGCTTCTCAGGTAGTGGTTTAATCTGCTATGCTGGTCCCAACTCAGATATTTTAAGAGAAGTGTAACCATATTGAATGTGGTATATAACCACAATGGAACAAACCAGAAATCAGTAAAAGAATAGAAAAATTCCCAAATACTTGAAATAAATATTAAGAGGTAGGCAAATGTTTTCATGCTTGTTAATATTTACATTCATATTTTAAAAGTTCAAAACTATATTGTATGACTAAAATATTTATAATTTAAAAATTGTGTTTTATTAACATAATAATATGCTCATCTTATTACATTAATTATCAAATAAATTACTTTGTATCCATGACTATTAAAAAATATATAATTCCATATTTTACTAGAGTCATCTAAATAAAATAAAGAGTGTGCCTGCGGGGCCTGCACTACGGCATAGCAGGTAAAGCCAGCACATGCAGTGTAGGCATCCCATATGGGTGCTGGTTCAAGTACCGGCTGCTTCACTTCTGATCCAGCTCTCTGCCATGGCCTGGGAAAGCAGTAGAAGATGGCCCAAGGACTTAGGCCCTTGCACCTGAGTGGGAGACCCTGAGGAAGCTCATGGCTTCAGATCAGAGTAGTTCTGGCCGTTGCAACCATTTGGAGAGTGAACCAGTGGATGGAAGACCTCTCTCTCTCTCTCTCTGCCTCTGCCTCTCTGTAACTCTGCCTTTCAAATAAATAAATAAATCTTTAAAAAAAAGTGTACCTACTGTGTGTCAAATACTACATAAATACTTGACACACATCAGTGGAGAATTCAGGAAAGAGAAACCGTACTGTTGAGGGGCTTACATTCCAATGGAGACAATATGACTGTTAAATAAGTGAATAAATCAATGTATTAAAATGTAAAATAAAAAGTGATAGTGACATAAAAAAAACAAAAATGGAAGAGAGTAAGAGGTATTGAGAGTATAGGAAAGCAGAGGAAAGAGGCTGAGAGATTATAATATCTGAAAGTAGCCTTCATTGAGGTGGTAAAATCTGACCAAAACTTTGAATATGGTGCATAAATTAACAAGCCATTTCTCAGGGACGCTAGATGAATGTGCTAACCAGAGTGAACAGTGAGAGCCAAGCCTTACACCAGACAAGAGCAAGCCGACACATAGGTGGCACAAGAAGGAGACAGCATAGAGAGACGGAAGTGAGTGAAAGGAACAGTACAAGAGCAAGTCTGGGAGGAATAGGCAGTGAGATGCATAGGGCCTCACTGCCATTAAAAGACATTGGCTTTTTCTCTGAGGTCAAAGGGTCTGGAGGCAAAGAACAAACGTAATCTAAATTATATTTTAAAAGACTTAACTCTGGTAAGAGTAGAAGCAGGGAAAGTGGTGGGCATTGAGGTAGTGGTTAAGACAACCCATGTCTGAACATTTGGGTTCAAGTCCCAGTGTTGCTTCTGTTTCCATCTTCCTGCTAATGGGCATGGTGGGAAATAGCAGGTTGTCTCAAGTACTTGGGTCCACACCTTCCACTTAGGATTCCTGGTCTGAATTCCAGTTTCCTGGCTTCGGCCTGGCTCAGCCATGGCTATTACAGACAACTAGGGAGTGAGCCAGCAAATGGAACCCTCTGTCTCTGTTTCTATGCCTTTCAAATAGATATTTTTTAAAAAGAAGAAAAATAAGGAGACCTGGCAGTAACTCCTGCAGTAAGCCAAGCACGTCCAGGCTAGAGATAATGGTTGTCTTGACCTGCATGAGGACTTGGATATAGTACGTGATCACTTTGTTGATTTTTGGAGGAATAAGAAAATAAATTACATATGAATTATATAAACAGGTTATTCATTCTATGAATTTACAGTTTTGTTTTATTGTGGGAAAGATGTGAAGCAGTGGGCATCCACAACAGTTATTTAATTCTATATCTAATTTTCTGTGCAAACCTAAAGTTACTACACTTGGCTTACATACTCAGGTAAATGAGGATTTTTCCTAACAGATGCCTCTTTCCCCATTCAGCTTTGAAACTTAGAAAATAATTATTCTGAGTAGGGAATAGTTAATTTTAGCCAGATTCAATGTTATCAGATAACACTAATTCTTCATTCTTTCATTTATTTTTTCAACATTCACTTATAGCATGGTAGATGACAACATATGAATCATTTAGAAGTACAATGAGGAAAATATGTGAAAAACATTTTCTTCTTTCCTGAGAACTACTAGACTTTAGAATTGCCCTGTTTTGCAAAAAGAATGAATGATCTTTTACCTTTTTTGTTGATATGTCATACAATTATTTCTTTCTGGTTTGCTAATTTCATTTACTGTATTAAAATTTCTCAATACATTATGGCTAACACAGATGAGAACTGAAAGATTTAAGAGCTAACAGTAAGATATATGTGTAACTATATAAATGGATGAAGCAGTAATTCAGTCACATGTGATGTAATCATGCATTTGTATCCTCTGTATCAGCTTCTAAGAATTCTGTGGTTTTCTCTGTTGTGTGAGATCTATTCAAGCCAACAAGCTAATGTCTGACTCACATGTAACCAAAACCAATCATTATTCAACAAGTATCTCTTTAGTGCATCAAACATTCTTCTGGTACATTTTAATAGGGACACAGTGCAGGTCTGTGGCTCATGCTCTTTCTTTTAAAAGATTTATTTATTTATTTGAAAGTCAGAGTTGCATAGAGAGAGAAGGAGAGGTAGAGAGAGAGAAGTCTTCCATCCGATGGTTCACTGCCCAGATGGCTGCAACAGCTGGAGCTGCACCGATCTTAAGCCAGGAGCCAGGAGCTTCTTCCAGGTCTCCCACGTGAATGCAGGGGCCTAAAAACTTGAGCCATCTTCTACTGCTTTCCCAGGCCATAGCAGAGAGCTGGATTGGAAGTGGAGCAGCCAGGACTCTAACTGGCTTCTATTTGGGATGCCAGCACTGCAGATGGTGGTCTTACCCACTACACCACAGCATAAGCCCTGGGCCCATGCTTTTTTTTTTTTTTTTTTTTGACAGGCAGAGTTAGACAGTGAGAGAGAGAGAGAGAAAGAGAGAAAGGTCTTCCTTCCATTGGTTCACACCCCAAATGGCTGCTATGGCTGGCGCGCTGTGCCGATCCAAAGCCAGGAGCCAGGTGCTTCCTCCTGGTCTCCCATGCGGGTGCAGGGCCCAAGCACTTGAGCCTTCCTGGGCCACAGCAGAGAGCTGGACTGGAAGAGGAGCAACCGGGACAGAATCCAGAGCCCCAACCAGGACTAGAACAGGGGGTGCCAACGCTGAAGGTGGAGGATTAGCCAAGTGAGCCGCGGTGCCGGCCAAGGGTCCAAACTCTTAAGAATCTCACTATATGATAAGGAAACATTTTTAAAAACATCTAAACAAGGTGTATGTTATCAAGTGCTATTATTAGAAGCAATCTAATAAAAGTGAGGTTCATCATACAGGTACCAATATACTAGCAATAGAATACAAGCCACACGATTTTCACCTGGAAATAAAGACATGAAGATATTTTTACAGATTAAATGTGAGTACTACATGTATGTTCCAAAATAAATATTCACAAAATCACTTATTTTTGTTATTATGAAAGCCGTATTATTGCTGTAGTAAATGTTTAAAACCAGTTGTCCCTATGAGCACAGAAGCATGAACATTCATCTCTTAAGTATCGTTCCATTGTGTGCTCATCAGACAGCAAAACCCAATGGTGATGGGAGAATTGGGAGGAAGAAAATAGACTTTAGAATTTAGGAAAGTGAGGAGTTCAAATGTCAACCTTGCCGAGGTTTGTGTAGTCTTGGTAACTGGGTAAACTTCTCTGAGCCTTAGTTTTTTCTTGTATAAACTCAGACAGCCTACCTTGAGTGTTTAGAGGAGTTTCTGAGGAAAATAAGGCACATCTGAAGTATGTAGTACAGAGCTCAGCATATGAAGAAGGTTTTATAAAAGGAAGCAAAGGTAATTATTAGCATGAGTATTAAAGAAAGCAGGCAAAGCTTGAATCAGAACATGAAATTTCTAATCCAATTTAAGAGACAAATCTCTTACGTCTAGGTGTATTAAACATTGAATCAATATTAAGTTTCTTACGGAATCACGTGTTTTTCAGAGTCTGCCTTCTTATTATGCTTTAATAGCAGTAAAAGCCTCACTTTAGGACTTGCTTAACTTAGGAATAAAGGGACACTTTTAACAAGGAAATGGGTAGGAAAAAAAATGCCTGCTTATTCTCTATGATTGACACAGACAGCTTCTTTTAAAACCTTATCATCTACTTTTTTCCTTTTTCAATTTAAAGTTGGAAGTCATAAATTCTTATCATCTGTCTCCATGTTCAAATACTCAGATTGTCCTATTGCCACAGTCCTGGGAGAGAGGGTCCCTTGGGTTATTGTAAAACTAGAAGGTTATGATGTACAGTTTAAGCTAATGAAGGTAGGCTTGCAGTCAGGATGTGGAGTCACTCCCTGTGGTGAGGCCATTAAATAACCAGGAATGAGACATGTCTATAATTAGAGAAGCATTAGGCGTTAGTGATCCCAGTGACCAGGGGGCCTATGCCCAATGGACTAGTCAGACTGGCTGGCTACCCACCCTAAGCTATTTCCTCCATCGTTCAAAGTCAGAAGCAGTGTAATGAGGGTTGGACTAACAAATTCCATTGAGCTGAAATTAACCATTCAGAATAGTAGCACTGTTTCTGAAAAATAGGCTTGAACATTGTATATGCTTAGAGCATAAGGAAAAAACAAAAATCAAACCATGATATCCAGGAAAGCAACAGATTGATGAAATAAAACAAGGTAAAATCAACCTAAAACCAGGGGGTAATCAATCCTAGAGTATTCACAGCTTTGTGTCTTTCATCATTCTTCAGGTCTAAAAATAGGATAGTCAAGATTTCCAGAGTCATTACATCTTGCTGGAACAAATATTTGCTAAACATACAGAAAGTGTGCTCATGGTCAGAGATCCCAGCATCATCAGCTGGCAGGCTTCAAGAGTTTGAAAGCGTGGGCTCCAGGAAAGAGGGAAGAAATGCTGGTCTACCATCAGTATTTCACAGATGAGGAAAGCAAAGCTGAGGAGGAAGAGGAAAAGAGTGAACAAAACCACACCGGCGCATAAGGCATGCACGTCACTGTATTTATCCAATCTGATCCTTTGCCAGATCCAATGAAGTAGTGACTGCATCTTACTCATGAGAAAACAAAGCAACAGAGAAGATGAGTAAATTGTCTAGTGCCCATCTTTGAAACCAGAGCTTCCAAACGTTGTGATGGTCATAATTACCACATCCTATGGTTTGTCCAATTCCTCATTGTTACCAATATTGGCAGAGCCAGAATTAGGAAAGCTTCTGTGTTGTAAGAACTTGACTTCCTTTCAGCAGAGTGGGCTGAGATCCTGCATGTTCTGAATACATTTATGAGTATTTATTTATTTTTAAAAATTTTATTTATTTATTTGAGAGGTAAAGTTACAGTGAGAAGGACAGACAGAGAGAAAGGTATTCCATCCGCTGGTTCACTCCCCAAATGTCCACAACAGCCGGAGCTGCACTGATCCAAAGTCAGGTGCCAGGTGCTTCTTCCTGGTCCCCCATGTGGATGCAGGGACCCAAGCACCTGGGCCATCTTCCACTGCTTTCCCAGGCATAGCAGAGAGCTGGATTGGAAGAGGAGCAGCCAGGACTAGAACCAGCGCCCAAATGGAATGCTGGCACTACAGGCGGAGGATTAACCCACTGCTCCATGGCGTCGGCCCCCATTTATGAGTATTTATTTGCTTGCAGTAAGAATTCAGTGATACTAGGGCCGGTGCTGCAGCTCAATGGGCTAATCCTCCGCCTTGTGGCGCCGGCACACTGGGTTCTAGTCCCGGTCGGGGCACCGATCCTGTCCCGGTTGCCCCTCTTCCAGGCCAGCTCTCTGCTGTGGCCAAGGAGTGCAGTGGAGGATGGCCCAAGTGCTTGGGCCCTGCACCCCATGGGAGAGCAGGAGAAGCACCTGGCTCCTGGCTTCGGATCAGCGCGGTGCGGCGGCCATTGGAGGGTGAACCAACGGCAAAAAGTAAGACCTTTCTCTCTGTATCTCTCTCTACTGTCCACTCTGCCTGTCAAAAAAAAAATTAAAAAAAAATTCAGTGATACTAAAAAACAAAATTCCCTATAAAGTCTTAATGCATCTGGAACCTGTCCATTGCCTCTGAGGTTGTACTTATTTATTTATGTATTTTATCTGTTTTTGTTCATTGCTTTATCTCCATTGTCTTGAACCTGGAATATGTTAAATGCTTAAAGAATATTTGTAAAATATGCATGACTTCATTATGTTTCTACAATGTGCTACTTTATACTGTTCCAGGGGCTAGGGCAATGATGAAGAAATACAAGGTCCTTGAAAAGTGTAACTCTTCCTAATGGTTGAGAGAGATTAAGAAAGCATATGCATATCCACATGATTTTTAAAAGAAGGCTATGATGCGAACAATATAAGATGATGTGACAGTGTGAGTTGGAGGAAAAAAAAAAAAACATGAAACAGGGTGGGATGAGGTGGTATGAAGAGACTGCAAATGCAAAGCTCTAAGGCAGGAATGATTTGAGAGGTTTTGATGAAGAGAGCAAAGTGTGGCTTGGGCTTTGTGGGAAGATAGGAAAGTGGTGAAAGGGACGGAAAAGAGGTGACTGAGAAGATGACCCAGTTGTTCCTGGGCCCCTCTGAAAGCATGGATACTGGACCGATCCCCTACCCTACTCCTGCTATAATGGTTCAGTTGTTTCAGCATCCCTGAACTTCATGGTAAATTCACATGTACCAAGACTGAAAACCAGTGATGACAGCTGTTGGGGTCCATAGTAGAAAGAGTATAGGGGCTGACAAAGAGGTACAAAAGAAAGAAGCAGGACAAAGACAAACAAGTCTATCAAGTATTTCTCAGATGTCCCCAAATTCATTCTCAGTGTGGTCCCTTAGCACAGTGAAATGAAAACACATGTTCTCTTATTTCTTACATACCCGTTCTGAATTCCAAAGATTAATAATTCAATTAATTATCAATATTAACATCAGTTCATTTTCACTTTTATTTATGATTTAAATTTTTTGATTTATAGTTAACCAGAGTTTATTTAGATAAATCTGTGCAACATTGCACGGAAATACAATTAATTGAAGGACTATTCAGCTCACGAATCCGACAACTACATCAAGACAAGAAGGCAACTTAGGCTAATTATTTGTACACATTATTGCTGAAGCTGTGTGTGCATTAGCAGAACTGACATAAACCACTGTTTTAAATAGCTCTAACAGTTTTTAAGAGTTGCATAGTCTTTTCCCATTTTCATGTCTTTGGTTGTTGCTCATAACTATGATTTTACACTTCTGTTTATTCAATTTTAAAAATCCCATTTCATTAGATTACCATACAAAGTACCTGCAAATATTTAGACTAAAGCATCCTGTGTATTTCCAGCTTGATTGTCAATTATAGTGAATTTAGTGTAAGGAAACAGAGATCAACAGTGAAACCACAGAAAATGTGGTTCCCCCCAGTCTATCCTTAAATGGGTGTGGTTTCCTTCAGGGCAGTCATAAAAGACTTGTCAGCCAGTCTTCCTAATCACTGAGGCTTGCTGATATAGCTCATCCAATCACAATTTATTTCACAGTCCTATTCCATCAGAAAGAAAGAACTTTGATTTACTGCTAATTAGGGTAGCCATATTTCCCCAGGCACAGGCAGCATCTTAAATGATGATGTAACCAAAAACCAGGCTTTTGTGATAAGTCAGTATAGTTTAATGGAATAGAAAAGGCATTATTTTCTCTTGAAATGCATGCTATCTCTTCTGTATCAGATAGAAAGATCGAAAACATTGAAGTTACTTCTCTTAGATTGTAAAGATCAAGAGATAGCCAGGAAATTATTTTAGATTGCTAAGTCAGTCTGAGAAGGTTCTTGTAGCAAAATAAAACATAGGCTTCTGATTCATTGTCAGACAAATTGTAAACAAACAGGTATAGAATTGCTATCACTCCTCAGAAAGTGTGTTCACTTGTTGGGCTGGGAATTGAACCAGACATCACAAGTTGGTACAAATATGGATTCATTTGAGAAAAAAAGAACAAGAAAGTCACAAGATGTAAATCCTGTCATTCCCAGACATAAGCATTTTACTATGGACTACAAGAAGAGCAACTCCACAACCTTGCAAATGTCTAAGAATAAAAGGCAAACTGTGGTTAAAAATGCTCTCAGTCACTGTATTTATATCACTCAAAATCCCCAGGGTTACAGGTGCTGTTTTTAGATATCCTCAATTTCAGTGCTACCAATTTTATCTAATGATTTGGTTTATTTGTGGAAGGGGAGTTTGGGGAAGGGGATATTAAAAATAAGAATAAACATGTCTGAATATCTGAAGCCCCTCTAACACATTCATATGAAAGCAGGGGTACTTTCAATGTCTCAAAAATCCGTATCTGCTGCTAACATGGGATTACGGTAAAATTCCCAAGTATTTTGAACAATTACAGAGAAATGTCCATTTCTGTCAAACACATCAAGAAGTTTTCCAATAAACATAGTGAATTTGGAGTGTACAGTAATCATGAGACAGAGAGCAATCTTAACAATAGCACGTGAAGATCTTAAAATTCTGCTTTACTTCAAAGGAACTTTATCTACTCTAGAGGTGAGAAATCAGAGGAGTTCAAATAATTTAGTGTGTAAGACTTAATGAGGCCGGCGCCGCAGCTCAATAGGCTAATCCTCCACCTGCGGCACTGGCACCCTGGGTTCTAGTCCCACTTGGGGCGCCGGTTCTGTCCTGGTTGCTCCTCTTCCAGGCCAGCTCTCTGCTGTGGCCAGGGAGTGCAGTGGAGGATGGCCCAAGTGCTTGGGCTCCTGCACCCGCATGGGAGACCAGAAGGAAGCACCTGGCTCCTGGCTTCGGATCGGCGCAGCTCGCCTGTGGTAGCAGCCACTTGGGGGGGTGAACCAATGGAAAAAGGAAGACCTTTCTCTCTCTGTCTCTCACTAACTCTGCCTGTTAAAAAAAATAAAAAATAAAAAAACTTAATGATCCAGGCTTAAGTCTCTATTTTATAGTGTCTTCATTTACTAAAACCTTATTTAGAATTTCCTAAGTTCAAAGTCCTTTCTATGAAATTCCAAACAAATATATAGCGCAATGCACAAAATATGTTGTATAAAGATAATTCAAAGTTTGATTTAAATTCAAAAGGGATGCGAGTATAAGGCTTGTTTGGTTTATCTTATTGCTTTTTAAATATGAACTAACCAAAACAGAATAGCTAGTAGTAAAAATAAATATATATATGTATATGCACTTGTCTAGATTTTCATTTCAAAAGGGGGTTATTTTCAATAGATTAGACAAGTTACACTTTTCCCCACTGCAGGCTGGAAACAATTTATATTTAGAGCCACCTGGACTGCAACAGAATGAAGGCAACATTCAAAAGTATCTGACTTGCTATATAAAATGGAAAAATCCCTGGCATTGAGATTTGCCAGTCTCAAACTTTGGCACCAAAATACCCATAATTGGTACCCAGAAGAGAAGAAACATATGCTCCTGAAATGTCTGTCTGTCTGGCTTGAAACCAGACTCTCAGGATTTAATTTTTTAAAGCTTCATGTTTTCAAAAATGTGTGTGTGGATTGTGTTCCTTATACAAATATTATAATACTAGTTTAATACTTACAAATTTTCAACCAAATGACAGAGTAAGACTGGCATTCAATGAAAATATACTACCTCTTAGCTCTAAAAAAAATATGTAGAGGGCAGACATTTGAATTAGTGGTTAGGACAGCAGTTGGGACATATGCCCCACATAGGAATAACTGGGTTTGATAACTGCCTCTGGCTCCTCACTCCAGCTTCCTGCTGACAGACTCTAGAAGCAGCTGTGAGGGCTCAAGTAGTTGGGTTCCTGCCATACTCATAGGAGACCTGATTCTGCCTCAGCCTGGGCCCGGGCATTTGGGAATGAACCACGAGGTCTGAGCAGTCTATCCATCATCTCTGTTTCTCCCAAGTATTTTTTGGAAGTATATATACTCCAATTAGAAAGTCCCTCATTAAAGAAAGTGGCATTAGATACATTTTTCCCATACAATAATGTACTCTATAAAATTGAAATTATTTTTAGAGCATTTACTAAAGGGGGAAGAGCAGTTTGGATTGGATTTTTTAAGGTCAATCCCAGACTAGAAACTGAAGGATTCCAAGTTGTAACCAAACCCACACTTGTTATGTGACCTTGAACAAGCTAAGCAGGCTGTGGCCATGATTATGTATACAAACCGCCTACCCGGTGTCATATGAAGGTCAATGTGTTTATGCCAGCTGTTTTTGTTATACATGCGGAACGACACACAGTTGTTTTCAGTATGGCAGTCTGAGTGGATGCCAGCGCAACAGACTGCCAGAAACAGGCTGATTATATAGACCAAATAAACAGCTGAAACAATTAGAAGGAATCAAACAAACTTTTTTTTTTTTTTACAAACACTCTCAAAGTGGATGAACTCTACTATTGATCATATAATCAAAGTAACTTTTGAAAATTACAATATGAAGTGTTTTACAGTTAGGGAATTCCTGCTAACATTTTTTTTTTCATTAAAGCCAAAGATGATAGCAAAGCCTTAGGACTATTACATCACTCCACTAATAAACTCTATGTTCTCAATAAATAAATTATTATGTAAGAATGACTCAATTTGAAAATGTCATATACCTTAAAATTATGGTAAAAGAGTGGCAATGAAATCTGGATTCTAGTACTGTGGTATAATTCCCTGTAAATTCTAATCTCTTAAAGGATAGGAAAAACCCTTAAGCTTACTAGTTTAATTACTTAGTTAAATAAATGCACTTATCTTGTTTACTTTGTTTGCAACCTATATTTCAGTACATTTTAGTTTGGCCCCAAAAATGATGGATGCCAAAAATTCATATGAAATGCCAGGCTATAACACCCAATGCAGAAAAGCTAATCACACCCACTGATGATTATGAGCATATAGCTGTTAACTCTCTTTTAAGTTATGAGGTCTGAGGTCATATCTTAATAATGCCAGATAATGATGGGATTGACTGGTTCAGTAAAGGAGAAAAAATAAGGCAAAGGAAGCTACCTTTATTTCATTTCTCTATCTGTTGTAGTAACATCTTAAATCATTCTGACAATACACACAGAAAGATCACTACCGTGGAAATTGATGCTGACTGGTATTCAGTATTTGAACCGGAAGAGTTTAAAATGAAATCCAATATAATTAAAATGACACATTAGTAAATGGAAATTATTAGTAAAATACGCAAGTCCATGAAATAACCATTTATATAGATACTACATTAACAATTTTCTTTCCTCACTATAGTTGTTAAAGGACCAATATCTAGAATCTTTGCATCTTTTCAGTTAATGGTGCTACTAAATTTCAGAGATAACCAAAATCCTAGTTTTTGACATGCTTTTATTTTTCCATAGGTAAGCAAGTTGACAAACCTCCCATACTTACTTTTTAAAAGTATTATTTATTTTTATTAATTTGAAAGTCAGGGGGCCGGCACTGTGGCGTAGAGAGTAAAGCTGCCGCCTGCAGTGCCGGCATCCCATATTGGCACCAGTTTGAGTCCCGGCTGCTCCACTTTCTATCCAGCTCTCTGCTATGGCCTGAGAAATCAGTAGAGGATGGCCCAAGTCCTTTGGGCCCCTGTACCCGCATGAAAAACCTGGAAGAAGCTCCTGGCACCTGGCTTTGGATCGGTGCAGCTCTGGCCATTGTGGCCAACTGGGGAGTGAATCAGTGGATGGGAGACCTCCCTTTCTCTCTATCTCTCCTTCTCTCTTTGTGTAACTCTTTCAAATAAATAAATAAATCTTAAAAAAAAAAAAGAGAATTTCCATCTGCTTAATTACTCCACATATGCTTGCAACAACTGAGGCCAGGCCAGGCCAAACCAGGAATCAGGAACACCATCCAGATCTTCCATGTCAACGGCAGGAATCCAAGTACTTGAGCCATCATCTGCTGCCTCCCAGGTATACAGTGGCAGGAAACTGCACTGGAAGTGGAGGCAGGGCATGGACCCTTACACCCAGGTATGGTACATGGGCTTCCCAAGCCGTGGCTTAAGCGAGTCTGCCACAGCGCCCCTCCACATATTGACTTTTATTTGCAGTGTGCATGTTAAGATCATCTAAAATCTACTCAACATATTTTTAATATACAATATTATTTGATATTATTTATGCAATATGTAACAATGTAGACGAAGTTTGGAATATATCCTTCAGAAAGATGAGTAGATTGGTGGGTGGGAAGGGGTTAGGTAGATAGATCTAGACATGGGTAGGATAGCCAAATAATTTATGATCAATCCAAGAAACTTTCATTAATCAGTGATTCACTTTTACACAAGAACATCAATCATCAACTAGGATTTTCCTGGGTTAACTGGGACACTTCTCACCTGGA
Organism: Lepus europaeus; assembly: GCF_033115175.1. Classification (NCBI taxonomy): domain Eukaryota; kingdom Metazoa; phylum Chordata; class Mammalia; order Lagomorpha; family Leporidae; genus Lepus; species Lepus europaeus. The sequence goes on along the minus strand of NC_084843.1, from coordinate 43,877,276 downwards.
AATATCATTAAGTCCATGCACAGATAGTAAAAGAAGCAGTATTCAGCTCATAGCATAATCATGGAGGATGTAAGGTTTCACAAACTGAAAAACTTTCTATGCTCTTATCTCCCAGGTGAGAAAATGCTTACATGTGATGTGATTGAGTGTAGGGAACATAGAACAATTTGATTTAGCACAAAGTTAAAATCTAAGAAGAGGGAAAGTCCAAGGGAATTAAGCTGATTTATCACAGTTTTGTTAAAATTTTAAATCATAGGACAAAGTTCTTGGAACTAATTTTTAACAGAAGTTTCAACTGAAACTGAATTAAAACCATAAATTAATCCTACAGAATTCAATTTTTACTATCTACCACTTTCCAATAGATTTGGACTCAGGGCTTAGGATAAAGTATGTATTTCCTTTTCTAAATGATAAACTAGTACCTTTCCTTAAGATATTTATTATGAATCCTATGAGAAAAACAAATTCTACAAAATGATTTTACTCATTTACAGGGCACCAAAATTGTGATTGTTGTATCTGTCAAAAGGATAACAAGAATAAGAATTTTCTCATTTCTGGTCTCATTGAGCAAATATTCTTCACTGTTATTCTGAAACGTTAGCAGAAATGAGAATCTGAAGAGCTTGTCAAAGCATAGGTTGCTGGATTGCACACTCAGAGGTTCAGATATAGTAAGAGCATGGTAGAACCCAATAACTGGCATTTGTAAAACATTTCTGTGAAGTTATTTAGCAGGTTATTCTGATGTGGCTGGTCTGGGCACCACACTTAGACAACTACCAATATACTGAACATGTGCTATTTGCCAAGTGCTGCGTGCTAGGGATATGTAGGCAAACAGCAACACAGTGTGTTAAAAAACCTGGTTCTTGGAGCTGGCATTATGGTGCGGTGGGTAAAGTCACTGCCTGCAACACAAACAACACATATGGATGCCAGCTGGTGTTTGCAGCTGCTCCACTTCTGATCCAGTTCCCTGCAAACGGCCTAGCAAAGGCAGTGGAAGATGGCCCAAGTGCTTGGGCCCCTGTAACCCACATGGGGAACCCTGAGGAAGTTCCTGGCTTCTGATTTTGGCCTGGCTCAACCTTGGTTAATATGGCCACTTGGGGGAATGAACCAACAGGTAGAAGATTTCTCTCTCTCTCTCTCTCTCTCTCTCCTTAACTCTTTCAAATAAATAAATAAATCTTTAAAAAAGAAACCTCTCTTAGACCTTATGTTCAAATGGAGGTAGATACTGTTAAAATATATAGTATGTGTGACAGAAAAATACCATGACAAAAAGCAACATGGGACACAGGGCGTAAGATGAAGTGGTAAGGGTCATGTGATAAAGAGAGTGGTCATGGAGGCCTTGCAGAGAATGCAAAATTTTACTAAAGATCTGGAGACTGAGTCAGAGAGATCTAACAGAAGAGTAAGTTCAAATGCCCTAAGCTTGGAGTGCACTGGTCAAGTTTAAACAACATGAAGAAGGTTAGGATGGCTGGACAGAACGAGTGGCTAGGAGAGCAGAAGGAAGTAAGGCAGAGAAGCTGTGAAAGAACCAGCTCAGGTGAGGCTTTATAGGCCTAAGACTACTTTTTATTTTGCTTTTATTGTGAATTTTTGTGCGGAAACACAGAAGGCTGCGGGTGAATTTTGAGCGGAGAATTAGCTGGTGAACATTTTTAAAGAATTGTTGAGGCTACTAGGCTGAAACTGAGACTTCAGTTCAAGAACTGGATGTAGATGGGATATATAAACGAAGGATTCACCCACATATTGATCTTATTTAAAGCTTTGAGAATGATGAATTTACCAAAGGAATGAATGTACCTTGTGAAGAGGAGTAATCTAAGAACTAGCCCTAGGGTATCTTGAGATCATCAAAGAGGTTGAGAAGGAGCAGGCATAAAGCAGGAAGAAAACCAGCAAAGGATACTGTTCTTTCAGATAAGTGAACAAAGTGGATCACTAGGAAGGAATTCATCAGCTACTGATAAAGATGAGTAATGCAAACTGCATCTTCACAGACGCAACAGCCAGGAAGATCAGTTTGCTACAAGAGCTGTTCGGTGGAGTAGTTGAGACAGAAAGCTGACTGTTGCGTCTCAATGTGGGGAGGGGATGAGAACTGCTAGGGAGACAGCGTGGGCACAGGCAACTCGTTTGAGGAGTTTACCTGCTAAAAAAAAGAGGAGGCGTGAAGGGCAATTACAGTAGAATGTGAGATCAACAAGGATTTTTGCTCTTCTAAGATGGGAGAAAGTATTGAAAAACTTTAAGGTGAATGACTATTATCCAGTGGCAGAAAAATTGATGCAGAAAAATAGTGTAGAACATGAGGTTATCTTAATAGGTTCATGGAGCAGCTGGCATTGTGAGGCAGAGGCATTAGCTGCCACTTCGGAACCAACATCTTATACTGGAGCACCAGTGTGATTACTAGTTGCTCTGCTTCCAATCCAGTTCCCTGCTAATGTGCCTGGGAGGACAGTGGGTGATGGTCCAAGTACTTAGGCCCCTGACACCCACTTAAGAGACTTGGATGGAGTTCCTGGTTCCTGGCTTTGGTTTGGCCCAGACCTGGCTATTGTAGCCATTTGGGGAGTGAACTGGCAGATGGAATTTCTCTCTCTTCCTCCCTCTCACTTTCTCTCCCTCATTCACTCTCTACTTGTCTTCTCTCCCTCTCTCTGTCACTCTGCCTTTCAAATAAATAAATGATTTTAAAGTGTTCATTGAAAAATCAAATGGTAGTGCAAAGAATTTGAAATTCATACACATTTTTTCATAATATGAATTTTTCATGATGTTTTTGAACTATCCTTGTACTGCAGTTACATGAGGCAAAGAAAGACTGGGATCTTTTGCCCAGGTAGAAGGTTCAACAATATATTGCAAACTGAACAATCCATCCATAAATAATAGGAAAGCAGAGTATGCAGGTACAGATTCAGGTGAATGGGTAGCTGTAGGGGTGTGTGTTCCTGTGGAAGAAGCAAGGTCATCAACTGAGAAAGAGTATAATAAAGAGATATTGGAGGTTTAAAGGGAGATGAGGATGCTTAAATATCCATAATTAAGAGAATAAAAGGGAAAATAGAATAAGAGATTGAGATTCGACAGACTAAGCAATGTAGGATAACTAGGAGTCCTAACACAGTCAAACTGGTATCTTGAAATTATTATTTCACCTAAAATCCCCTGGTATTTTTCAAAGTATTCATAGAGCTACAATTAAGAGCATGTGTAGCCTCCCAAGATCTCCCTTATTAGAGATTTGATTTCAGAATATTAAAAAATTTGTACAAAAAAGCAATCAATCTATGCATACGGAAACACACTGAGCCTGGTTTAAAAATAAGTTGGGAGAAAAATATGCTAGTACACTCCTTTTTTAAAAAAGATTTATTTATTTATATGAAAGGCAGAGAAGCAGAGGCAGAGGCAGAGAGGGAGGTCTTCCATACACTGGTTCATCCCTCAAATGGCCACAAGGGCCAGAGCTGAGCCAATCTGAAGCCACAGGAGCCTGGAGTTTCAACTGGGTCTCCCACATTGGTGCAGGGGTCCAAGTACCTGGTCACTTTCCACTGCTCTCCCAGGCCACAGCAGGGAGCTGGATTGGAAGCAGAGCAGCAAGGACTTGAACCGGCACCCATATGAGATGCTGGCACTGCATGCGGCCACTTTATCCATTATGCCACAGCATTGGCCCTGCTAGTGCATTCTTGATAAGTTGGGGAAAATATACCAGTGCATTCTTTTGAAATTTAGTATAACTGTGTGATAGATACATTGATGGAATAAGGACATAAACCTCAGCCATTCTCCCTCATTGCCCAAAAGATTGATAAACTTTGGAATGTATCCCTTGCCCTTAAAACTCAATTGGGTCTCACATCCTATTGCCTTCCTACCACCCCCACACCCCCCAGCCACCTGAAAGACCAGTTGCTTGGAAGACTTGAAAGACCAGTTCCAGGAATTCCTCTTTGCCTGCTGCCCCCTACCCCACCCCCATCCCCAGCCCTCCTAAAATATAAAAAGGCCTGCCCCTGGGGGTTGGGGCCTTCTGCCACCTGTTCCATCATGGGCACATGGGCAGTTAGTCACCCACCTCTATGGATTTATTTTCTCTGAATAAATTCAGTCTGGCTGTAAATTCGTACACTGCCTCTTCTCTATTCTGCGTCTCTTTTCCTAGGATTTTGGTGCCCATGTGAGGAGGCACCAATCTGCAACTCTTTTCCTAACATACATTATTATTTACATATTTACTCTCTTTGAAAACAAAAATGTTTCACAAATATGACCAGAAGGCATTAACTTGACAGGAATTTTCATCAGATAACTAATTAGACCTCTTATCTATTGATTCTCAGCCTTTACACCAAGGAAACTCTAATTACATAATTTCTTCATGCATGACTGACATTTGATGAATTTACAGTTACTTTTGTCTTTAATAAAGTTGCATGGTGATATGCCAATATTGTAGGAACAATGATCCCTTGAGGGTATTAAGAAACAAGGGCAGCTTATTCCAATAGGTATCAAGAATAATATAAGCCCAGGGGCTAGTGCTGTGACGTAGCAGGTAAAGCTGCTGCCTGCAGTGCCGGCATCCCACATGGGCGCTGGTTCGAGGCCTGGCTGTTCCACTTCCGATCCAGCTCTCTGCTATGGCCTGGGAAAGCAGTACAAAATGGCCCAAGTCCTTGGGCCCCTGCACCTGCGTGGGAGACCCAGAAGAAGCTCCTGGCTCCTGGTTTCGGATCAGCACAGCTCTGGCCATGGTAGCCATCTGGGGAGTGAACCAGCGAATGGAAGACACACTCTCTCTCTCTCTCTCTCTCTCTCTCTCTGCTCTATGTGTGACTATGACTTTCAAATAAATAAATAATCTTAAAAAAATAATATAAGCTGAAAGAGAAGACACAGGATTATGTAAAAACACAGCTTGTTTAAGTATATTTGGAAATTTGGTTGGGACAGTGAGCATGTTATCTATCAGCAACACATCTTTAAAAGATACCTAAGAGCACACAATGACAGTTCCACATGCTTTTACTGACACTCTGAGGATTTCTTACACTCCTCATGAAGAAGAATTTGTCTTTGTCTAGTTCCGAGATCATATTTTCACCTAGGGGAAAATGTTAATCCTCATTCATGGAAGTGTCCATAAAGATACACTCTGCACAATGCAGAGAGAGGGACTCTGGAGGACTTAAAAACAAACAAAATTACAGATTTGGTTCTCACCTTCAAGGAACTTACAGTCTAGTAAAAAAAAAATCTTTATAATGATTTATTTCATCTACATGAAATAATAATATAAAAATTTCAGGTACTAAACTGAAAATATGTCAGATTCTATGGACTAATGCAGAGAGCAAATACTGTTCAGGCTCCTGGATTCCTGCACTATGAGTCTTGGTAACTCCACACTTGGCTCCTAAGTGATAGAAGGAGCTGCTTCTTGTGAGACACTTCAATTATCTTGTTTCAGCTTAATCACTCAGGTATTAATCTTTATCAACAACTAAATAAATTGTCAACACTGTCAACACAGATGAATTCTTATCCTGATTCAGCCCAAGGGTAGTCAGCCTCTTACCAAAGCAAATGAAATTCACAAGTTCCAGGACACAAAATTGAATTGTGCTCTTTTCTCTTATAGAAGAATTATACAATTCTTCGCTGTTTACTATTGTGGAATATGTTTTTCCACTTCTTTATTTTTAAAGGTTACATAATATTGTTTACTATCAGAATTTAATTATGCCCTATATATGCATTAATTTTTTTCTGATGTGAGAGATGATGTGACATTAAACAAATTTGTATAAAAATCTTTCCCCTGATCTCTACTATTTCCTCCAGATATACACATGTAGGATACGACACATTCACATTCATCAGCTTTAATAACACGAAAGCTCATTTCCACAGACTCAAACTCATACAATGTTATCCAAGGCTTCTATGCTTTTTTTATCCATAGAAGAAGCTAATTCCTGTATGTGAAACCTTGGAGACCTAATACAGATGAATTCCAGCATGTGAAGCTGTGGAGACCTAATACAGATGAGCTTCCAAGATATTAAAAAATATAAACCACCAGAACAGAATATTCATGAAGTCTACACAAAACCAGCATCAGAATTCACCACTGCACAATAAAGAATGCTTTGGGTAGTTTTATTTAGGATGAGCCAGAGTGTGAGGAAAATGCAGACCGCCATGTCTTGTGGACTCCTTAGTTTTTGAAAGGGCCAGGGCCAAGTAAGTAGCAGAGCAGGGCTCTTTGACAGCACAAGGACTCAACAGGACTCAACAGAGTCTCTCTTGTCAGAGTGTTAGTGTGGTGCTGTGATAGACTTCAGAGGAAAGACACTGCTGTTTTTCACTACAATCTGAAAACACCTCAGAGTAGGCTGGAACTGGGCACTGAAGAATTACTGAACAAAGATAGCTTACAAAGGAGGAGAAAAATGGTCTCACCATCTGTGAAAGGCAGAATAATAACTCCCTGAAGCTGTTCATGCCCACATCTCTAGACTATGTGAATACGTCACCTTACAAAACGAAGTAGAATTAAGGTAATAGATGGAACTAAGTCTCCAGACAGCTGATCTGCAAGGAGACTATCTTGGATTGTCTGGGTGAACCCAGGGACATCAAAAGGGTCTTTAAATGTGTGAAGTCAGAGTCAGAGTGATACAGCATAAGAAAAACTCACCTAGCCATTGCTGGCTTTAAAGGTAGAATGGGCCATGAACCAAGGAATGTAGGCAGTCTCAGAAATGAAAGGAAATGCCCCTGAATGAGACCATTATAAATACTATCTGTAAAATATTTCACTATTTTGTTATTTTATAAATCTTTGTAGAAATAAGCAATGAAACACTACTTTCATTTTTGAAATGGGATTTTTCAAGGCAGCATCCTTTTGGCATTAAGGTAGGGGGAGTTAATATTCTCTGCGTGTTTCCACAAGTTTCAATATTAAGTCACAGACATTTAAAAATCTCAATCTATTTCTCTTAATTAGCTCTTATCATATTCTAAGTCTACTCATTATTCTATTGCTTTCTGTACTAAAGATTTTTCTCTATTTTTTAGATACAGTAGCTGCCCAGTTAGATTGTGATGGAAGGGGAGATAAATCAATTGATAAGTGAAATATAATCATAAGGTCAAATAATAGTCACCTTACTTAAGGATTTTACTACCTACTGCAAAAGTGCTTTCTAAAAGGACATTCTATACATTCCATCTGACTTGTATTCCTTCCAAACCACCTTAAATGTAGTGACTGATACTTCATTAAATTCTTGTAGTTTGACATATTGATTCATTGAATAGAAATGAGATTGAGTTATCTTCCATGTTTACTAACTCTATTTCTTTGACAAGTTGTCTAATCATTTCTTTGTTCTATTTATCCATAGAGTTGAGAACATTTCTTGGAAAATTTATACATAGTTTTTATAACTGAAACTACTAAGAAAAGAATTTCTTTAGTATGTTATTTGTGGTTTAAGTGATTATAACATGCAAAAATGTTATATTTTATATAGTCAAAATTTTACATTTCTTATATATAAAATAAAAAATTTCACTCCCAGACACATTTACCTCAATCTCCCCATTATTTGCTATAGGCCCTTAGCCTTTCTTCACAGCTTTCAATAGGATGCACGTTAGCAAGCAGCTGAAATCATCAGCAGAGCAGAACTTGAACCAAGGCACACTAATGTGGGATTCAGGCATCCTAAGCAGTATCTTAACAAGTGTTCCAAATATTCACCAATTCCAGGTAAAAATTTAATTTGAAAATTTTAATTGGCTCTCTCTGAATAATTTAGGGGTATAAATACATTGTCTGTAAACACTTGTCTTCTTATATGTCATTCTACTACTTTTTCTTCCTGTAACTTAAACCATTGGTTTCAGATATTAGAACACTTTTGACAAAGTTGATTCTCCAAACACTAGTTCTGTGGAGTTCGAATGTGCTTTAGAGACAACAGATATCACGATAAAATAAATCTGGGAAGCTCTGAATTAACTCAACCCAAGTTTTCTTATTTGTATAAAAACTTGAGAACCAGAGGAAAAAAATGCCCCAAATCCCACAACTAGACTTTGGAGTAGAAATTAAATATTGGACAAATTAGTCTTACAAAAGATGCTTAATGATGTGCTACACAGAGAAACACAGAAATATAGTCATCACTATGAAAGAAGGTGAAGGCAGAAAATCACCCAGTAAAAGTACAAAGGAAATCCAAAGTGAACAATAAGAATATTTATGGAAAACTGGCAGGTCCAAATCATTTCTTATCAATAGTCACCTTGAATGTAAATGGCCTCAACTATCCAGTTAAAAGATACAGACTGGCTGAATGGATTAAAAAACAAGACCCATCTATTTGCTGCCTACAAGAAACACATCTCAGCGAAAAAGATACACACAGATTGAAAGTGAAAGAATGGAAAAAGGTATTGCATGTTAACAGAAACCAAAAAAGAGCTGGTGTATCCATCCTAATATCAGGCAAAATAGACTTTAACACAAAACCTGTTAAAAGAAATAAAGAAGGGTACTATGTAATGATTAAGGGATCAATTCAGCAGGAAGATGTGTCTACAATAAACATAGATGCACCTAATTACAAGGCAACTGATATTTAGAAGACACATTAATGGATCAAAAGGAAGACATAGACTCAAATACAATAGTAATGGGGGACTTCAACAGCCAACTTTCAGCAATGGACAGATCAACCAGACAGAAAATCAGCAAGGAAACAGCAGAATTAATCGACACTATAGACCAAATGAACCTAATGGATATCTACAGAACTTTTCACCCTACAGATGCAGAATACACATTCTTTGCAGCAGTGCATGGACCTTTCTCTAGGATAGACTACATGCTAGGCCATAAGGCAAATCTCAGCAAAGTCAAAAAATCAAATTCATACCATGTGTCTTCTGTGACCACAATGGAATGAAGCAGGAAATCAACAACTCAAGAATCTGTAGAACATATGCAAACACATGGAGACTGAACAACATGCTCCTGATGGAATAGTGGGTAATAAGATTTCTAGAAATAAATGAAGATGACAATACAACAAATTAAAACTTAAGGGATACAGTAAAATCTGTGATAAGAGGAAAATGTATAGCAATTGGTGCCTATATCAAGGTATTGGAAAAGCACCAAATAAATGAGCTATCAGTGCATCTCAAGGATCTAGAAAAACAACAGCAGACCAAACTCAAAACTAGTAGGAGAAAAAATAATTAAAATTAGAGAATACATGAAATTGAAATGGAAAAAAACACAAAAGATCAGCAAAATCAAGAGCTGTTTATTTAAAATGAAAAAAAATTGACACACATTTGTCCCAACTAAACAAAAAAAGAGGGAGAAGAGCCAAAACAATAAAATTAGAAATTAAAAGGAAATATAACAACAGGTACCACAGAAATAAAAATGAATCAGAAATTACTACAATGAGCTGTATGCCAATAAATTGGGAAACCTAGAAGAAATGGATAGATTCCTGGACACATACAACCTACCTAAATTGAGCCATGAAGAAATAGAAAACCTAAACAGACCAATAACCAAGACAGAAATTGAATCAATAATAAAGACCCTACCAATAAAGAAAAGACCAGGACCAGATGGCTTCACTGCTGAATTCTACCAGACACTTAAAGAACTAACTCCAATTCTTCTCAAGCTAGTCAAAACAATTGAAATGAAGGGAATCATCTCACACTGCTTCTGTGAAGCTAGTATCACCTTAATTCCTAAATCTGAAAAAGATAAAACAGAGAAAGAGAATTATAGACCAATTTTTCTAATGAACATAATTACAAAAACCCTCAACAAAATACTAGTCAATTGAATCCAACAACACATCCTAAAGATCATTCATCCATAGTGGGATTCATCATGGGTATGTAGGGATGGTTGAACATTTGCAAATCAATCACTGTGATACACCATATTAACAAATTAAAGAACAAAAACCATGTGGTTACTTCAATAGATGCAGAAAAAGCCTTTGATAAAATACATCCTTTCATGATGAAACTTTAAAAAATTGGGTGTAGAAGAAACATTCCTCAACACAATCAAGGTGATTTATGACAAACACATGGCCAGCATCCTATTGAATGGTGAAAAATTGGTAGCATTCCCACTAAGATCTGGACCCAGACAAGGATGCCCACTCTCACCACTGCTATTCAATATAGTCCTGGAAGCTTTAGCCAGAGCCATTAGGCAAGAAAAGGAAATAAAAAAGATACAAATTGGGAAGGAGGAAGTCAAACTATCCCTATTTGCATATGACATGATTCTATATATAGGGGAATCAAAAGATTCCACTAAAAGACTATTAGAAGTCATAAAAGAGTTGGTAAAGTGGCAAGATATAAAACTAACACACAAAAATCAATAGCCTTTGTATATACCAACAATGCCACAGCTGAGAAAGAACTTCTAAAATCAATCCTATTGAAAATAGCTACAAAAAAATTAACTACCTTGGAATAAATTTAACCAAGGACATCAAAGATTTCTGCAATGATAATTACAAAACATTTAAGAAAGAAACAGAAGACTCAAAGAAAAAAACAGAAAAATCTTGCATGCTCACAGATTGGAAGAATCAACATTTTCAGAATATCCATACTTCTGAAAGCAATTTACAGATTCAAATCCATTCCAATCAAAATATCAAGGGTATTCTTCTCAGATACATAAAAAAGTGCTGAAATTCATATGGAAACACAGGAGACCTTGGATAGATAAAGTAATCTTATACAACAAAAACAAAGCTGGAGGCATCACAATACCAAGTTTCAAGATATATAATAGGGCTGTTATAATCAAAACAGTCTGGTACTGGTACAAAAACAAATGGATAGAGAAGTGGAACAGAATAGAAACTCCAGAAATAAACCCATTCATCTACAACCAACTTATCTTTGACAAAGAAGCTAAAATCAATCCCTTGAGTAAGGACAAATGGTGCTGAGATTACTGGATCTTCACATGCAGAAGTATGAAGCAAAAGAACCTTACCTTACACTTTACACAAAAATCTGGTCAAGATATATCAAACACCTAAATCTACAACCCAATATAATCAAAGTATTGGAGAACATTGGGGAAACCCTGCAAAATATTGGCATAGGCAAAGCCTTCTTGGAAAAGACCCCAGAGGCACAGGCAATCATAGCCAAAATTGACAAATGGGATTACATCAAATTGAGAAGCTTCTGCACTGCAAAAGAAACACTCAGCAGAGTGAAGGGCAACCAACTGAATAGGGGACATTATTTGCAAACTATGCAACTGATAACGGATTAATATCCAGAATATATAAAGAGCTCAAGAAAATCAACAACAAAACAACCCAGAAAGAAATGGGAAAACCACTTAAAAGGTATTTTTCAAAAGAAGAAATCCAAATGACCAATAGACACATGAAAAATTCTCAGGATCACTAGCCATCAGGGAAATGCAAATCAAAACCACAATGAGGTTTCACTGCACCCATATTAGAATGGTTTTCATACTGAAGTCAATAATTAACAAATGCTGGTGAGGATGTGGAGAAAAAGGTACGCTAATTCACTGTTGGTGGGAATGTAAACTGGTGTAGCCACTATGGAAGACAGTATGGAGATACCTCAGAAATCTGAATATGGACCTACCATATGAACCACCCATCTCACACTTGGGAATTTACCCTAGGGAACTGATATCAGCATGTGAAAGTGTTATCTGAACCCCCATGTTTATTGCAACTCAATTCACAATAGCTAAGATATGGAATCAACCCAAATGTCCATCAACTGAAGACTGGATAAGGAAATTATGGAATATGTACACCATGGAATACCAAACACTGGTTAAAAAAAATGAAATCTTGTCATAAGCTGGCGCCGCAGCTTACTAGGCTAATCCTCCGCCTGTGGTGCTGGCACCCCGGGTTCTAGTCCCAGTCGGGGCACCAGATTCTATCCTGGTTGCCCCTCTTCCAGGCCAGCTCTCTGCTGTGGCCCGGGAGTGCAGTGGAGGATGGCCAACTGCTTGGGCCCTGCACCTGCATGGGAGACCAGAAAGAAGCACCTGGCTCCTGACTTCGGTTCGGCACAGCTTGCCGGCTGCAGTGCTCCGGCCGTTGTGGCCACTCTGGGGATAAACCAGTGGAAAAGGAAGACCTTTCTCTCTGTCTCTCTTTCTCTCTCTCTCTGTCTAACTCTGCCTGTCAAAAACAAGCAAAAAAAAATGAAATCTTGTCATTTGCAACAAAATGGATGCAACTGGAAAACTACTAGAGTAACTATTAGAGTACATAAAAGGTAATATATAGAAGTGAAATTGACACTTTGAAATGCGATGACTTTGAACAGCTCTTGTCTCAACTGTTGAGGAATAGTTTTTTTTTTTTTTATTTTCATACTATTTGTTGAACTCTTACTTAGCATAGGGCTAATCTTATGTGTATAAAGTTAATTAAAAATAGATCTTAGTAAAAAAATGAGAATTGGAGAGGGAAGAGGAATAAGGGTGGAAATGTGAGTGGGAAGGTGGGTAGGGTGAGCAAAATCACTATGTTCCAAAATTTATATTTATGAAATGTGTGAAGTTTATATATATTAAATAAAAGTTGAAAAGGTTAAAGAAATTGAATCTTGATTCTTAAGATTTGATTTTATAAAGATATACTATAAATGATGGATGAAAATGACAGAAATTAAAAAAATGAAGGAGGTAGTTGTGAAAAATATAAACAGAAAAGATAAGTAATATATTTTTAAGAGTCACTTAAAGTTCATCACTAGCTCAACTACTAGTTTCTTTTATCAATTCAGAGGAAAACAAAATTATCCTATTTGGCTCCTTCATATTTATTGATGACTTGTATAATTTATTTTTCACAACTCCCTTAATTATCCTTCCCACTTCTTTGTCCCCATTTGCAAAGTAAGACTAGTACATACTTTTCTCTATTTGATATATTTGCACTTTCAAGAAAAAATACATAAACTAATGAGTATTTTGCATATGTTAAAGGAACCAATTGCAAGTATCTATAGTGAATAGTTGCTAATTTGTTATTATACACATATATATTCAAGAAATATTTATTAATATTATCAATATTAACATTATTTAATAATATTATTTATAGTTCATCACAGAATAAGTTTAAAATAGGGAAAATGTCCTAAAAAATGCAATGTAAAAATTACATAAAAAACTAACAAAAGAAAGGCTGGAAAGATATAGGAAACACATGAAACAAAGCACTAATGGATTTAAGGCGAACACAATAGAATAGTGGGACATTTCACATATAGATGCATAAATGCTGCCTTTTTTCTAAGAAGACTTTCAATTTCAGACTTATGATGATGTATTAACCAACGGCTACAAGAGGTATGTAAAAAGTTCCATATGAACACACAAAAAGAAAATCAAACCATTGCTGAGGTCTGTTTATAAAATGGAGGAAATTTTTCATGAATGAAGAAGTAGAGCATTTGACTCAGAAATACAACAGCAGAAAATAAAAAGAAAATAAGAATTCAGAGTCATGGAATGGATAGTCATCGCTTACTGTGTATGTACTATCATCTGTAATCCCAGTTATTTCAAGTACTATATCTGCTTTAATTTTATAGCACTGTGAAGATGTTTCTCTTTTACTCATTTTAGATATAAAGAAATTGAAACCTTCAGGGGTTGAGTAATTTATCTAAGGACCCAAGTGACAATATGTATAGTTGGATTCAGAGTCAATTCTGATTCTATTCTTTCTGACCACAAAATACATGCACTTGACCATTTTAACTGTGTTAATAGATGTTCTGGTGTGGCTGGGATGAAAGGTGCAAGGATGATAAGAAAAAAATCACTGAAGATAAGTGTGAAAGGGGGGTTTCCATAGAGATTGCATGTCAAGATAGTAAATGTAATTGTTCATTCTCTGGGAAGCAATGATAGTAAAAGTACTAAAATTCAAATTAGTAGCATGTTTAGATGGACTTTCAAATGCCAAGTACATTCCTGAACAGGGGAAGGAGTAGGGAAAGGCAATAGATGCTGTTAGGACAAAGAATTGAATGAAGCACCCACTCTCAGCCTAGTACTGAGTGCTTCACAAGTAAGAACATGATGAAAAGAAACCTTATGCAAAATGGGTACAGAAGAAACACATCTCAACATAATTAAGACAATATATGACAAACTTATAGCCAGGATCAAAGAAATCAAAGGGATACAAATTGGAAAAAAAAAGTTAAATTAGCAGATACTGATCCAATGTAATATTAAATACAACTCTTATCGCCTAGAAGTTTTATCAGAAGTACTACAAAATGAGAATTATACAATAGGTAGCAAGTAACTCCACATAAAGCAAGATGTTAACAGGGTAAAGCAGTGGATGGCAAAAGCTGATCTGCCCCAAGTAACAGTCACCCACCCCTCTCTATGAAATGAGACTGAAGAGGCTACAGGAGGATTGTTTGGAAGCTGGTGAATTAGCAAGGACCGCCAGCATTCCACTCCCCCTGGGGAGAGTAAAGAAGGGCTTTTTCCATGGTAGGCCATTTGAGAAGGGCCTAAGATTTTAGTATGATATGTGCCCCTGGAAGTTAGGGTGCAGAAATTGGCTAGCTTTCCTGAGGTCACAGAACAAAGAGAAATCTAGAGTTACAATGAGAGGAAATTTCACTTCCATGGATGACAGTAAGGTAAACAGACTTAGGGAAAATTTTACAAAAACGTAGAAATAATGCATAAGGAAGACTGGAAGTTCTTTCAGTGCTATACACTGGAACATTATTTAATTACCTTAGAGGGTGTTTTGTCATGAGGATCCAGAGTCTATGAAATTATGTGTTTCTTGGCAGATTCTTGCCCAACAGAGATCTAAATAATTTCATTTTACTGGAAAAGACAACCCCAAAGATTATAGTTCTATAGAACTTGTGGGAATTAATCAATTTTATAACTAACCTACTAAGTATTTTCTAACATTTTTCTCAGTTGTTAAATGACAGAGTTTCTCAAGTATTCTTTTGTCTGGCTTTACCACCCTGTTGCCTCTCCCTTGTTAATGAGCTAAAAAAATCAAATTTCATGTATGTTCATTGTATACTTGTATGAGTCATGTTTGTAACTTTCCTACATTTCTGTTTCTATAGTTTATACTTCCCATAGGCTAATGGGAAACAGACTACCTGGGCCCTCTTGAAAGGGACCTCATTCAAGAAGGCTATTTGGAGGGGTCAGTGATCTACCAGATGACTATCAAGGAAAGCTGAAGAATGGAAGGAATTTGGAGATGACAAGTCAGAGAAGGCTTTCCCCATGTCAATAGAATTGCAGGAGGATGTATCTTGCAGAGAAATGTCTGAGGAAAGTGTGATAAAAGCATATGGGAAATTTAGTTTCGATGTCTTGCAAGCTTATACAATTCTACTGCATATTCCTCAGTGGTGGGAGCAGTCATTTTTTTTAAAAAAAATATTAATATGAAGAATTACCAGTCATATTACAAATGTACCCACTATTATGCCCCTTTTATCTCCATCACTTTGCCCTGTAGGTAACATTTAGAGATTAGAGATGATGTCCAGCTAGTGGATAGGAAGGAGAAATCTGAAGAGAAAACAAACTATATATATCTGCCTAATTGTCCTGGAGGTATGGTGAACAGACATTTGCATTAAATTTGGAGTTACATATCACATTACTAAATGATTTTTTTAATGATTAAAGTGAACCAGGAAAATTATTCTGCCTAACTAAATTTAATCTGGTACAGAGAAATTAGGAAAAGTAGTCAAAGAGTAGTTTCAAGAACAGTGGGAAGAGGAATAGAGATGCTTTATGGTTAATGTATACAGGTCTCGTTTTTGTTGTTTATTGTTTAATATACTGGCTGAATTTTTACAAACACATTTAATCCTTACAGAAAATTATATGAGCTAGGTAGTGACCATTGCCTGCTGTGGCTATCAGAACTCTATAACTTGGCCGGCACCGTGGCTTAACAGGCTAATCCTCTGCCTTGCGGCGTCGGCACACTGGGTTCTAGTCCCGGTTGGGGTGCCGGATTCTATCCTGGTTGCCCCTCTTCCATGCCCGCTCTCTGCTATGGCCTGGGAAGGCAGTGGAGGATGGCTCAAGTCCGTGGGCCCTGCACCCACATGGGAGACCAGGAGAAGCACCTGGCTCCTGGCTTCTGATCAGTGCGATGCGCAGGCCGCAGCGGCCATTGGAGGGTGAACCAAGGGCAAAGGAAGACCTTTCTCTCTGTCTCTCTCTCTTTCACTATCCACTCTGCCTGTCCAAAAAAAATTTTAAAAAATAAAAAAAATAAAAGAACTCTATAACTGACCACATTACGCTGGCCATAAAAATGAGCACCAAACTTAGACATAATGCCTCATATTTGAGGCCACAATGATTGGCTTGGGATGGTCAAGTGGCCTAAGTTGGGCCAGATTCTACTTTCACTCTTAGGTTTTCTTCTTCTCCTTTTTCATTACTGCATCTTCCAGAAGACCCATTACTCTTTGGTGTTGGATCTGCTGAAGTCTAAGTCCAAGGATGTCTACGTCCTACTTCCTTTCAGATGGACAAAGCTCAGCTTTAGGAAGGAATAAAGCCAATACAGAAAGAGTAACAGAAAGAAGATAAAAACCTGAGAAGGAACCATTCCTTGGATATCATTCTTTCTATTTTTTCTGACTATAGATTTCATTTTCCATGTTCAAGTTCTATAACTCAGTAAGTTTTCTGAGTAATGAAATTACACTTGAATTTCTTTCAGTTGCTTCAAAAACATTTTCACTATTGCAAACAGTTACACACACACACACACACACGCACAATGAGGTTGAAAGATAATGTATTTTGCTCAAGGGTAAATGTGTAGTAAGTGGCCAAGAGTGAACTAGAAATCTGGATCTTTCTGATCATTTAGTTTTGATCTTAAATAACTCTAGATTGTGAAAGTTCATGGGCACCATTAAAATTTTATAAAAAGAAAGATATTTCAATGGTATGAGATTTTAAAAGAAATGAATGAGCAACGTCTTTCATTCCTCCTCTTTTCTTCAATTTTTTTTCTTTTCTCCTCCCCCCACCCTCTTCCTTTCTAGGATAATTTCATCCTAAGGCCTATGCAGAACTTGGGCACAGTTTTATAAACAACTACCTTGCTTGAGGACTTAGTTTTGTGTGATGTTCTGGGTGAAGAGGGTGTAGGAAAATGTTTAACACAGAGCCTAGTTTCTCTTGTTTCAACTCTGGTATCATTTGTTATTCTCCTTTCCTCCTCTACCCCCTCTTTTTTTTTTTTTTTTTCCTATTTCTCCCTCTTCTAGATCTCAAAAAACTGCAGATTGCAAAATCAGTTCATGAACCATCCTGATAGTTGCCAGGAGAGAAGTGAACCAATGATCCTGCCTAAGAGGCATGAAAACCAGAACAATTTCCAAACATTTCCATGGGAAGGTTCGCAACAGTTCAATTCAAGTAAGACCCCAAGAACACTATTTCTCTCTTCTCCTCAACACATAAAGCTACAATCCTGGTCCACTTAGGGAAGTCACCTGATCTTCAAGTACTCCAGCTGTGCACCAGTTTCATAAATCCTTTAACTTCAGATTGGCTGAAATAAACTATTTATTTTTTTCTTTGACAGTATCCCTATAGGAAAAAGAGTCCCTTCCCAGATGGGATGTCAGAGCCTGGGATGGGACATCCAAGTTTGAGTTGGGCATAGAGAAGATCTGTGCAGGATACAGAATTAGGGATGTAATTTGTGATTAAGACATCTTGGAGGTTACAAAGGTAAGCAATTTTTGCATATGTAGTTTTGATGTATTTCCTAGCATCTGAGCAGTGCCTGGCACATAGTAGACACAGATACATGATGTGTAAATTAATGAATAAGAATGCATCTGAGAGATGGTTAAAAATACAAACATTTTTCATTCTACCACAGTTGATAGTCTGTTTTTAAACATGGGAAAAACATTTTTGTTTTGTTAAGGCATGAAGTTGTTGGGGATTTGTCTTGCTTGATGAGAGGGCTCTGCTCTTCCACGAATGTTAATCCTCTGGTCTCCGAAATCCCACTCTAAAGAAATACTTAGCACCATAACAGTAAGACAAATCCCAATGTCAAGTAAACATTCCAGAGTTCTTCAGAGGTTAAATAGGAATCTGGAAATAATTATCTTATTGCTAAAAAATAAATAGCATATGGAAAATGTAAGCAGTAGTGGGGGAGGACTTCCTCCTCTGAAGCAGGATTTTAGTCCATAATGTTTTTAACTGACAAAACAATATTTAACTGAAATATCCTAGAAATTAAAACTTGAATATAATTGTCGTTAGGTATTTAATAGTTATTTTATGATCTATCTTGCATTATTTAAAGGTGTTCACTAGTATATTAAAGATGTTAATGTTATCAGTTCATGTTCTGTTTCCTGTAATTGAACATTATTCATATTATATACTAAACTGTTAATCTATACAGAAATAGAGATTAGCACATCTATTTTTCACGAAGGGTGATAGATTTTATGTGCATATTCATATGCTATGTATGGTATATATGTCATAAATTTGTTACACATACATACATATATAACCTACCAGTTCTAGTCATGGGAAAAAATGGATTTATTCTGTGGTCTCATGTTGTCCTCTATCTCTCTCTTTTATTATTCTCTGAGCTTTTTGAAGGTGTCTAGACTATCACCACTTCCTCCCTTCGTCTCCCTCCCACAGCAGTCTGGTTTCTGTCTGTGCCACCACTGAAACTGCCATCACCCAGAAACTGTCCCCTTGGTTGTTAAATCTGAGGGGAAGTTTCAGTTCTAACTGAACTTGCTTGACTGCTAAAAGCATTCAGCACTACTGTCCACTTCCTGAAATGCCCTACTCTCTTGAGGTACTTTTTGATATATACGCTACACAATGCTCTTCCCACGTTTTCCTTAATTATTTGCCCTTATCTTCTTTTTGCTTTTTCTTCCTTAATTATGTTTCACAGTTCTTCAGATTTATTCATTCAAGCTTCCAAATAAGTGCACCGGGCATCATCGCTGAACTCTTACTTTCCTTCTGTCTTTTCAGCCAACCAATTCTAAATATATCTCTCTCCTCTTTGTCCTCACATCCTTTCCCACTGCTGCTATCTTAGTAAACACTCTCATTATCTCCCACCAAGGGATTGCAAAAGCTTCCTAATTAGTCTTCCCTCTTCCAGCCAGACTCTGCACATTCCATCCATTTTAACTGCCACCAGTGTGATGGTATCATATCGCTCCCCATTAAAGAACCTTTCAATGGTTTCCCATTAATTGCAAGATAAAGTCCAATTCTTTTAGATAGCTGACATGCCAGATTCCCCTTTTAAAAATCTGGACGCAGCCTGACTTTGGAATACCACACACAACACTTTGGTATCAAATTCCTTCAAGTTTCCCATAACCATGCAGCTTGCTATTTGCCTACGTGTTTCTACAGGTTAATCTTGCCATCCCTTTTCCCCGTAAGCTTGCAACTCTTACTTCTGTAGTCTTTTCCATGTATTGTAAAAATCTGATCCCATAGTTTTAATATCTTTCACTCAAACCACTGTTCTGCATTTAATAATACTGTATATTCATTTTCTTTGGCATCAGTGGTGCTTTGCATGTCTAGAAGTTCCTTGTTTTCCTCCGCAAGCTTACTCCTGTCTTCATTTTTTTTTTAAAAGATTTCACTTATTTGAGAGGTAGAGTTACAGAGAGAGAGAGAGAGAGAGAGAGAGAGAGAGAGAGAGAGAGAGAGAGAAAAGGAGGGAGGGGGAGGGAGAGGAAGGGAGGGAGGGAGAGACAGAGAGAAAGATTGTCTGTCTGCTGGTTTACTTCACAAATGGCTGCAATGGCCAGAGCTGCACCAATCCAAAGCCAGGAGCTTCTTCCAGGTCTCCTACACAGGTGCAGGAGCCCAAGCACTTGGACCATCTTCTACTGCTTTCCAAGGCCATAGCAGAGAACTGGATCAGAAGAGGAGCAGCCAGGACTAGAACCAGCACCCGGATGGGATGCTGGTGCCACAGGAGAAGGCTCAGTCCACTACACCACAGCGCTGGCCCTGTGTCTTCATTATTCTGATTAGTGGCACAGTCTACTTGCCTTCTACAGATAATCAGAACATTTGTCTATATCCTCCCCTTCCTTACTTCTTGGTATCTAATATCCATTCAATATATTGATACTATTAAAATAGAATTTAAATTGATTCACTGCCAAGCATCTATTCTTCTGGAGCACTAAGTCAGAACTGTGCTGTTCTTGACTGGTTCAAATCCCACTTTTATTACCTCTACATCCTTATTACATGTTCACCTGAATCCACAATCCTACATCCTGCATGAACAATTGTTTCTACCTAAGAACTTGAATACATTATACTTCTCTTCAAAAATTCCTTTATGGCTCATCATGGTCAATAAATAATATCTAAATGGATTTGTGTGCAGTTCAAGAACATCCTTGGCCTTCTTTATGGTTTCTGCAGAAAAGGCAGGGATGCCTGTAACTTTACTCCTCTGCTTCAGAAACTCATATGAATTTATTGGATTTTAGAAAGTTAATTGTTTCACGAATATTCATTGGCTATCATTTGTGTTTCCATATAATGAATATACAATAGCATAAAACTTTTAAAAAGTGAGAATATCAAATAATGTCAAATTTGAAATTTACATGAAAATGAAGAAAAGCTAATAAGTGTCCAGCAGCTCTCCCTATGTAGTGATTCAAATAAAAAAAATCTAAGAGTTCACAAAAATGATTCAAAAACTAAGAGCTATTAATATATTTCTTAAGAAAAAACTCAATTTTCTGGAGTATAAATGTTTTAAAATGTCTATGACTATTATGTTTTTCTCAGTTGATTGTAAATTATTTCCCTAAGGTCCAAAAACTAAAAAAGCATAAAACTGTTCAGCAGTTTTAGTTTTAGTCTTTAAATGAACTGAAAATCTGTGAAGTTTAAGTTACATTATTTCTTCTTCACAGGACATCATTTGAAACAAATTCATATTTTTGAGTCTTGGTAATACTCCAGGGACAACATTACCAGCAATGAATTTTCTTCCAAAAATCCTGAGAATGCAATGTGAGCTCAATCTGGGTGAAGTTAATTACACGTTTGTAAAGCACTCTGTTGGTGTTTTTTCCTCATGCATTTATTTTTAACTTAAACATATACACTCTACCGACTAGGAAGCAACCACAGTCATAGTCTGTCAACCCTATGAAAATTTGCCTCTTGTATTTGTTTAGTAAACACTCAATAAATATTTATTGTTTGCATGAGACAGACTTGATGGCTGCCTTCATGAAGCT
The DNA here is from genome assembly GCF_033115175.1 of Lepus europaeus. Taxonomy (NCBI): domain Eukaryota; kingdom Metazoa; phylum Chordata; class Mammalia; order Lagomorpha; family Leporidae; genus Lepus; species Lepus europaeus. Next base: position 43,855,799 of record NC_084843.1, on the reverse strand, counting down.
TACATTCTAAGAAATAGCATTGTTTATTACTTATCACATACCATGTACTGTGCTGAATACTCTATGCATTTAAACTTTTAATAAATAGAACAGCATAATGAAGTAACCATTATTGTTATACAATCAAGAAAACAGAAACTTAGAGATAGGTGATAACTACAATTCTGATAGAGGCAGCTTTTGCTCCTAGTGTTGGCCATGCAATATGATCCTTGAGTTGTAGGCAGAAATTTTTAAAGAGATTTCTAAATCAACCACTGAAAAGGAGAGTGATTCAGTTAGCAGATGTCCTTTCTGAGTTGTTGTTGTTATTGTTGTCTTCCTTTTACTGCTTTTAAAAAGGTCTAATGTTTTATATTATAAAGGTCTGATTTATAAAGATAATATTGACCCTGAAGAAAAAAAAAACAATGGAATTGCAAATATAGCTACAACAGATCAGATGACCTACCTCTGGAGGCTGTTTAAATAAAAAAGAAAAAAAGGAAACATTTTATATAAACTATCATTCTTGGGTTTTCTATTGCATATAGCTGAACACATTCTTCAAGTGACACCCTGAAGCATCCATTTTCCACAAAGCAGCCAGAATTATCTTTTAAAATGTGTACTATTTTAAAATGCACCCCCTACCGCAGTGTAGCTTCCCATCACACTGAGAAAGAAATCCCATTTCTTCTAAGCTTAGAAGCCCAATGGGAAATAGATTCTGCCTGCCTCTCTGTGCTTATCACTCACGTGTCTCCTCTTTGTCTCCTACTTTGCAGACAGCTCAACATCCTGTCTATTCCTAGAACATACCACACAGCTCTGCAGGGCCAGCACACCACCTGCTGCCCAGAACATGCTAGGTTTATGCTTCCCTGCTTGGTGAGAACTTTCTTGTCACTAGAACTTTGCTTCTTATTGTCATTCCACAGAGGTTCCCCTAATTGCCTATTCTAAGGTAGCTACCAGTATTTTACTGCCACAGCATCCTTATTTAATTCTTTTCATACCACTCAATACTACACTTTCAGATTTTATTTTATCATGGAGCTGCATATTGTCTATATTCCCTACTCTACCTTCACCAAAAATATAAATTCCATTAGAATCTGTTTTGTTCTCCACTATCCTGATATCTAAATAATACCTGGCATACAGTGGAAATGCAATAAATGGGGCTGGTGCCACGGCTCAATAGGCTAATCCTCCGCCTGCAGCACACCAGGTTCTAGTCCCAGTTGGGGCACCGGATTCTGTCCCGGTTGCTCCTCTTCCAGGCCAGCTCTCTGCTGTGGCCCAGGAGTGCAGTGGAGGATGGCCCAAGTGCTTGGGCCCTGCACCTGCATGGGAGACCAGGAGAAGCTCCTGGCTCCTGGCTTCAGATCAGCACAGCTCCGGCCGTAGCGGCCATTTAGGGGGTGAACCAATGGAAAAAGGAAGACCTTTCTCTCTTTCTCTCTCACTGTCTACTCTGCCTGTCAAAAAAAAAATGTCTCACATGAATGAATGATATAGTAAACCTCTTCCTAAAATAAGAGCTATTATATTCTTGATCTCTCACAATTTATGCAGGTTTTATTTTTGAACTATTAAAACAATTTACCATATTTCAGGGTATAGAAGATTATTCCCATCTTTTTAGTAAAAGATTTATGTATTTATTTGAAAGGCAGAGTTAGAGACAGAGCAGGAGAGAGAGCGAGCGAGAGAGAGAGAGAGAGCGAGAGAGAGAGAGAGAAAGCTCTTCCATCCACTGGTTCACTCCCCAAGTGGTCACAGCAGCCATGGATCGGCCATGCTAAAGCCAGCAGCTTCATCTGGATCTCCCACATGAATGCAAAGACCCATTCAAACAGGTGCCCAGATGGGGCTCCCACATCACAGGCGGCAGCTTTACTCGCTATACCTCATTGCCAACCCATCTTTTCCTTTCTATATCCCTTATAATGGCAACGTGACTGTCAGAATATGAGAAGACAAAATAGAGCTAAGATGATAGTAATAAGATATCTAGAGATGAGAAACAAAAAGATGACACACTAAAATTCTTGGAACAGCATTTGGTGCTGCTGGGACGTCCACTTCCTGTATCAGGGTACGTGGGTTTGAGTTCCTGCTGTGTCTCCTAACAAGCTTCCAGCTTGCACACTCTGGGAGGCAGCAGGTGATGGCTCTGGTAATTAGGTCAATGCCACTCATGAGAGACCCTAATGGAGTTCCAGATTCCTGGCTGTGTCCTGGCCTATAGCTCTGGCAGTTGAGGACATTTGGGAAATGAGCAAGCAAATGGAAAATTTCTCTCTTTCTCAGTCTCCTTTCAGATAAATACAATTTTAACTTCAATTTTAAGGACCTTTCCATATTTATTATGGTAAGAATCTACACATTCTCTGGGGTCAGTGTTGTGTCACAGTGGGTTGCCTCCTGCCACACCAGCATCCATATGCCAGAGCACTTGCTCAGTTCCTGGCTGCTCCAGGTCCATTTCAACTTCTGATAATGACACTGGTAAAACAACAGAAGATGGTCCAGATGCTTGGCCCCTGTCACCCATGTGGGAGATCAGGATGGAGTTCCTGGCTCCTGGCCTCAGCTTGGCCCAGGCCCAGCCATCGCAGCTATTTGGAGAGTGAACCAGCCAATAGAGATAGATATCAATATATTCTCTCTCTCTCTCTCTCTCTCTCTCTCTCTCTCTCCCCTCATTCTCACTCACCGTGACCCCATCATTGCATTTCAAATAAACACATCTTTGAAAAAAGAATTTACATAGTCTTATCTAATTTAAATGTCCTTCCCAATTAATATTATGTTTAGATGACTGATGAGAAAACTATGGTTTAAATTTCTGCTTTTAAGATTTCCCATACAGAATCTGGATTGAATGGAAATATGCACCAAGTCATACTCACTTGGGCAGTTTACTGGGAAGTGTGCATCTGTCCAGAGTCTGAATTATTGCATGCGTTGTGTTACTTCTCTTGGTTATTTTTAATGTAGTAAAGTGATATAGCAGTGGTTGAGAAATCAGGCTTTAGATCCAAACTACCCGGACGTGAATCTAAGTTCTGTGACACACTATTTGTATAGCCTCATCTATGAGCCTATCACACAACCTCTATGCGCTGTTTCCTCACCTGCAAGATGAATAAAAATAATACATTTTCCCTGTGTCGTTATGAGGAGGTGATCTAGGTGAAGCTCTTGGAACACAGCCTGCCTTATTGCAAGCACTCAATAAACATTGTTAATTATAATCCTAGGTCTTCATATCTACAAATGAAATGTATCAAGATGAAACACTGCCATTGAAGAGCTTTCTCAGCTTGCACTGGGGAGAAAGGAATTAAAGCACCTGGCTGGTGACCTTTCTTCTTCTGGTTCCTGCAATAACATTTCTGAAATCAGAAGAAGGCAAGTGACCAGTTTCCTGTCCTTGGAAACTTCATAACTGGATCTCTGGACAAACAAACCAAGGACATATGCTAGAAGGAGTATTCTTGTCTATGGGTGCTAGTTACAGCATGTCTTTGTTTTAGGATTGAGCATAGTATGAAACAAGGTTCCTGAGACAAAAATCATAATCTGCACAATTTTCTAGTTTCTAGTGTGTACAATCTGAAAGCTCCTCGATGTAGGAGCAACCCTACATTTACTTAGAGAATTCACACATTATTCCGTGTCAAAGAAAATGTGTGTGATACAAGATGGAGGATCTGAGTGCCACAGAGGCAGCCCCAACATTTCCATGCCTCTCCAGCACCTCCCATTTATACACTTCCAAGAAATTATCAGCACATTTAATACTGACAAAGATCTCTGATGATGTATTATTTGATTTTAACATCCTTTGTTTTCACTCAAATGGAAAGGGAATTTCAAACTTTATGAAAGATTAGAAGGCATCCTAGAATATTCATCGTCTCATTTAATCTTCACAATATTCTTATACAATAAACATTATCCTCATTTTACAAAAAACAAAACTGAGGTTCATGGACATTGTTAATATTAGAAGATTAAGCACCAACATGGAAACCATGAGGCCAATGAGAAGGACAGCATCAGTTCCATGCCCATATCCCTTTGTTCTCACCAGTGAAAATGCATGATGGCCTAACTCAGATTTGCCAATATCTGCAATTCTTTGCCTGAGGGAATTTTTAGTCACCTAAGATGGCTATACCTGCGTTAAATAAAACTGCACTGGACCAAGTTAAACAGGCAAGCAAGACTATTTAAATTTATTGCAAAAATGAGTCAACACTACTGCATTTGAGGAGAGAGACTGAACTCAATACGGCCAATGGACAGTGTGAAGGATTTGAGTGGACGAAGGGGACTGCTTTTCCTTGACTGTCTAACTTCCTACTCCTTGCACATTTCCTAGGATCACCTTCAAGAGGAGATCATCTATACCCAAACTTTTGTCTTAGAGAACACAAACCAAGACATGTATTCACATATTCTTATTCAACAGAATAAGATCGAGGGAACCCCAACCATGAAAATATATATTGGTATTTTTGTGTTAAATCAATGCTATGTTTAAAACACTACTAGAATTATATACTTTTGTATTAAATATTTTAAACATTGTATGTATTTCATTTCACACTAACATAAAATCCCAATTTGAGAGACACACAAAATGTGTGCAAATAATTAGAATTTTCAAAACAGCTAGCAATAGCTATTTACTGTATTATTTCCTATTGTGGTTCTAACAAATTGCTACCAATAGTGGCTTAAAACAACAACTTTCTTTTTGTTTTTACAGTATGGAAATCAGAAGCCTGAATTCAGTCTGAGTTTTTAATGTAGTTATTTTCATTTTATTTGAAAGAAGAGAGGAGACAGGAAACAGAGAGAAGCCAGAGAGAGAGAGAGAGAGAGAGAGAGAGAAGAAAAATCATCCTTCTGTGCATTCACTCTCCAAATGCCAGTTACCGCTGGAACTGAGCCAGGCCAAAGAGCCAGGAATTCAAGCCAGCTCTCCCAAGTGAAAAGCTGAGATCCAAGAATTTGAGCTCTCAATTACTGCCTCCCAACATGCACACCAGCAGGAAGCTGGAATGAGAAGTAGAGCCAGGACTCTAACAGAAGCAGTTCCACAGGGCACAGTGGGTAACGCATGTGGGATACCAGCACTGCAGATGTCGGCCTAACCCCCTGCATCACAATATCGGCCCCCATTAGTTCATGTTTTAATCACAGTTAAATATAAGGCTTGATATTTCATATAGACAAAACACATTTTCTTATTATAGGTGCAATTTGCGTTATCTTTGATGAGGATTAAAAGTAATTTTCAAGATAATTTTAAGAGCCACTGTTGTGGCACACTGGGTTAAACCACCAGCTGTGATGTCAGCATCCCGTATGAGTAATGGTTCAAGTGTGTGCTGCTCCACTTCTGATTCAGCTCCCTGTTAAAGTGCCTGGGAAAGCAACAGAAGATGGCTCTGACTGCTTGGACCCCTGCCATTCACCTGGGTGACACGGATGGAGTTCTAGGCTCCTGGCTTTGGCCTGGCTCAGCCCCAGCCAATGCAGCCATTTGAGGAGTGAACCATCATATGGAAAATCTCTGTCTCTATGTCTCCCTCTCTCTGTGTAACTCTGCCTTTCAAATAAATAAAAGAATCTTTTTTAAAAATAAATTCAAAGTAAAAAAGAATACTGTATTGAAATTATGACTAAATCATACTTTATCAGACTAGATAGCTAAATTCGGTGATCTGAAATTGGGAATTTATGGCAATACCAATATGATGAATCACATCTTAAATTTATTCTACAATGGAGTAAAAATGTTGAGAGAGTCAATAAAATGATGTCTTAAAATATAGGAGTTTCACTCGAGCAAATGCAAGAATAAAATCACCAGTTAAAACATTTGTGTGGACATGTATTCTTCCTTGGTTTTGTTGTAAATTCTGAGTCAAAGACATTTTTCACTCATCTTTTGTACCTCCCTACGAGTAAAAAAGTGCTGAACAAATGAACCTGGTGTTTTTGTTTTGATCATGGGTCTGAGAAAAAAGGAAGGCAAAGACTTCTTTGTTCATGTACTACATACTATGAAACAGATCAGTGTGCAGAATCACAGTATGGTAAAGCAAGTATCTATCCTCTTATTGAAACCAGCATTTGGCAAATATTGACTTGACCAATGGCAATGAATCCCAGAGGGGTCTCAGCTTTACTTTTCAATTCTAATTCTGTGGTTTTAGCGGTAAGAAAAATAGTAGAAAAATACAGGCTGTCCATAACACAAGCATGTATGTTGGTAGAGAACTAGTTAATGGTACTGTAATTAGTGAAAGGCAGCATGACTTGTCACAGACTAATTGTTATGGTTAAGTTTAACCAGTACAAAACAACAATGTTAATAATAATACTAATAGCTTGGTATATACTCAATGACCCTTAAATATAAACTAATGTATTTCAACTATTCCCTTATTTTTCCAGAATTATAATGTGCCTTTTTTAGTGATATTATGTGATTTACAAAAAGAAAAGTTGCTAAACATTTTTTGTTTGTTATTTTATTGGAAGGTTTTTTTTTTTTTCTCTTCCATTGATTCCACAGGTCACTACAATTAGAATTACCATAATGGTAGGATGTGGTTGGTAGAAATATATGACTTCATCCTTTATAATCACCAACATGGCATTTCCCAAAACAAAACACTAAAAGATATCAGTGAAGTTGAGCCTCTCTTCTCGGATCTAATGTTTTCATGCTTGCCAGTCTAAAAATGCTGACTACATCATAACCCTAGCTGCCAACACTAAGCTTGTAAAAAAACAGAAAAGCAACAATAAAACTGCTATTTGTGTTTTATAGAAGCGTGTAAAATTAAAAAAAAAAACTGTAACCAAGAGTTGGGTTTATAAATATTTCCATTGTTCTCAATTTTTGTTCCCAACTCATAAAGATAATACCTCTAAAGATTTTTTTTAAACTATGGTATATTTCCAAAGAGAAATGATTGAAAGACTGAATGAAACCTACATATCCATATCTGAGATTTTAACCCCTTTTCTAAATGAATAGCCTTCTTTCGATTGTTCTAATAGTTATTTATATCATATTGGTATAATGCCAATATGTTTAAAGAAATTAAGGGAGTATATAATAATATAAATTCAAAATTATGAACATAATGCTTCCCAGGAAAATTATAAGCATAATGCTTCCCAAAATTACGAGCATAATACTTCCCCAAATTATGAGCATAATGCTTTCCAGGAAACAGATTTAGATAGCATCAGTGCACAGTACTATCATGATATAGCTACAGCTAAGCACTTGATTAGACTTGTGATGTTTACTTGCTTTGGCATCAGTTAAATAAAGTTAGAAACTATTTCTGCAAGACTTTTAGTAACAATTACTCTAATATTTCACTTCCATGATGTGGTAGATGAAAGATGGCTACAGATTCTTTGCTACCCATCCTATTAAGAGGTGGAATCATCTCTCCTCCTCTTGAATCCAGACTAGCCTTAGTAACTAATTTGACCAATCAAATGTTATATTCTAGGTTTCTGAGCATAGATAAGAAGCCTTGCAACTTCCTCAGTTTTCTTGAAATTTGCTCTTCCTTTACCTCTCTCTCTTTCCTCCATCCTCCCTCCCTCCAATAGCCCAGAGTTGCCATGTAAGAAATTTAACAACTCAGACCACTGATGGGAGACTCCATTGATAAATAATGCCAGTTGACATCTCATCTTTCAGTCATCCCTAGTAAACAAACTAAGATGAAACCATTGTAGCTGCTCCACCAAAGCCTAATTACCCCCTAAATGTCATCAAGTAACCATAGCTGATACTGTATAAAGTAGAAGAATCACTCAGGTGAGCCCTGCCAAATTTCAGAGTGAAAATGTTGAGTTATAATACAATGCTGATTGTATTAAGCTGTTGAGGTTTACAGACACTGTTAGTAGTAAGTGAAACACACATGTCCTATTATATTGACACAGTCCTGTAAAGTTGACTGCATTTTATTTTATTGGAATTGGTAGGAAATCTATTTTAATCAGTTTGTGTTAGGAATGTCATTACTGTTTTTGGTTTTTGTTTGCTTTTCTTTTTTTTCTTTTTTTTGGTTTTTGTTTCTTGGTGAAAGATTGGTCCCTCTGGCCACTGAAGGTACATCCTTCCACCTGCTCTGGAGAGAATAGAACTTTGACTTCTAACTCCTTTTGGATTTTAAATATTGAGATAGAAAAACAAGGATGTGAACAGGTCAATAAAATTTTCTAAAATCTAAATATAACCCTATTACTCTTCTCCTAAATATCTTTCACCTCTTACAAATTGAATTTGATCTAAACTCCTTGCTAGTCAATGAATGTCTCCATGGTCTCTTCCTACTTATTTCTCCAACCTCATCTCTCAGACACTCCCAAGATGTTCATGGACTAATTTTCCATCAGTGTCCTGTGTTGACTTGTGACCCTCCAAAAAAGCATGTTGAAGTCTTAACATCTTGTACCTGGGAATGTGACCTGATTTGAAAACTAGGTCTTTATATGGATTCTAAGTTAAAATGACATTATGAGTGTGGAGCCCAATCCAATGTGAATGGTATCCTTATAAAAAGAGGAAATTTGGACATAGGACAACACACACAGAGCAGACAATGTGAATACATCATCTTGGGACATCAACATTGAAATGATGCATCTACTAGTGAAGGCGTGCCCGCAGCTGTCAGAAAGTAAAAGCGAGTCATGAAATAGTCCCTGCCCCTGCAGAAGCACCTGGACTTGCTGACACCTTAGTTTCAAATTCCTGCCCTCAAAACCTGTGAGAATCAAGTTCCGCTTTCTTGAGCTACCTAGTTTATGGAACTTTGTTCCAGTAGCCCTAGGAAACTAATTCCACTACTACTTCTTAAGAGTCACAGGCTGGTCCTTATCTCTTCAAAAAGCCCTAAATATGATCCAGTAGGGAAGATTTATGCTAAATATCCCAGGTTTTGGAAGAAGGATATAATCCATGACTTTTTCATGAATGAGAAAACACTTGAATTAGGTATTAACAGACATGTGGGCTTCCACAGCAAAGAAACAGCATTTCTTTTTTTGAAATTTATTGTCTTTTGGTTTTAACACTTTTTGTTTATTAATATAAAGAGAACAGATTTCATGTATTCATAGATACAATTCTAAGAATATAAGGAGTTTATAATGCAAATCTCGGGATATATTGATCATTTTTTTCATAACTATGAAATCTCATGCCTTTTCTCATGTCTATCAAAACTAAGGCCTTCAACTAGTTCAAAGACATTTCTGCTTCCTGTTGGAAAATTTGGCAGGAGCCTGTATTTTATCAATTTAGGTACTTTAACTTTTTCCTACAAAATAAGAGATCTATTTATATTTTTTTAATTTTAGTGCCTAAGAAATCAGTAGTATATTGAAGAACTAAATTAAGTATTGCTTCATTCGATTATATTCATTCATTTAAAAATGCAAACATTTGTTAGACATTACAGTAGATAAAAGACAGAATTTCTGTCTTCTAGGAATTCACACTGGTAAAAACACTGAGAAATTAACAATTTCAGACCAACATGAAAGTTGCTCTGCAAGAAGAATCTGCATGGTATCTTGGCTGAAAAGGATACAGAGGATGATGCAAACTTTATGAAGACTTCAACAAGAGGCCACGGTGCCTCCTTTGCTCTGCAAAACAATGATACTCGGGACAGGTTAAAGTTGGATGAAAAGTTGGTTATGTGCCAAGAGACTGTTGCTATGCTCTTCCAATGAAGAAAGAAGAGTAAATGCCAACCTCCCTGTGCTGCCCAGTTTCTCTCTGTCCATGAAAAATGTTTCCATTAATTAGCTTTGAGTATACCATCTGATGGAAGAACAGTATGAGTGGATTGCACAGAACCAATTCAAAGGCTGCCCTTCCTGAAATGCGTGGTTCTTGCAGACGGCACACATGTGGCTTAATAGACATTTGAAATGAGTCAAGATAAGCTTTTGTAGGTCCAAGTTTCAGTGGTGCTCTATAATTACCAAGTTTGAGCTTCCCAGGTTTTTTTCATTTCTAAAGCTCTTTCCCTGCACAGTGTTTCTCTCTCACTGCTTGGACACAGTGTCTCCAAATGAGCCCTTCTGGGAGACTGCAGCATCAGTGACTAGGAAAGTTATCCTGTATTTGTAAATACTGAGGAGACCACACATGAAATGGGAAAGCCAAATAGACAGATCGGTGTATCCAATCTTTGTGTAATATAACATGGATTCCATCTTCTGGTCCTCTCGTGTATTGAACTGGGGAAAGAATTCCAGAAGACACTCATTTCAAATATCATGGAAACTTTTAAGAGTGGGGGAGAAAACTTTTTTCAATGCTATTTGGTTCTATTAGAACCTATATACAGGAACTGATTCTGCAAACGCAGCAGTTGAATAAGTCATCTGAGAATGCAGAGGCAACCAAACAATGAATGAATACCTCCCCCTCCACCCCCACAGAGGATGCTATGCTCTTTTCATAAAATACAAAAAAAAAAAAAAAAAAGAGTACTGGAAAGCATGAAAGAACCTAGACATTGATGTTTGGGGGTTTCCAATCACTTTATATTTTTTTAATAGCAAATCTTAGTGATGAATAGTTCCTGTCTCATGCTGACAGTTTACAAATAAGAAGAACAAGGTCCTATTTCAGAGCAGACAGTGTGGAGCCCTCTTCAGAAGCATTTTCAAATTAGAGTGACAGAGCTTCACAGGCATTCCCAGCATTAAAGGATGGATATTAATGCTTCAACCAAAACAATAAACTAGATCTATAGTCTTTCACCACCTCTTCCCTATTCTGTAACAGCAATTATAGGTCTCTTACAGCTCAACTCTGTTAGCTTGATTTTCACAACTATAAATGGAAAAGGCACAATAGTATAATTTTGTTAATAAGACTTGCTGTTCTGATATACCATTTCAATGAAAGAAGATCACCCTCTAGAATCTTCTTAACTCCGGACATCCAAACACACATACATTAACATATATTCAATAGAAACTTCCATTGTTTTCAAAATCTGCTTAGGCTTGAGGAACCTTGGGTAAAACAATAAAGGAATAATGACTGGAAAACAGATCTGAGTAGTCAATCTTGTCTCTGTCACTTACTAGAGGTGCAATTTGGGAGCTAAAATTTAATCTTCCTGACTTCATCTGTAAAATTGAAATACAAATACCAGCAAATAATAGCATTACAAGGCTAACATGAAATCAGCACCTATCCATAGTAGATTCTTAATCAAGAGTAGTCAGGTCCACAGTTGCTTTGTTAATGTCATTGTCATGTCAGGAGAAGCCTTCATCTCACCAAGGGATGGCCAGTAGAGAAGAAAATTAAGTTACTGACCTGCCTTTGCATTGAACAGAGGGAAAGGAGGTTAGTGGTGACAAAGCAACAGTAGAAAAAACCAATCTCAATCCTAGCCTAGTCTTGCCACTGCTTCTATGGCCTTGGAAACATGGTTTAATCTCTCAAGTCTCTTATTTAACATAGAGGTAATAGCTGTATTTAATTTACAGGCTATTTGTGAAGATTAAAGGAGATATTAGGTAGTTTTTAGTATCAGTTAAGGCTCATAAGTACTCATATGGTGTTATCAATTGTTAATGTTAGGATTTATTTTATTACTCATTCTCAGTGATAGACAGCCTTGGCAGGAGTATTAAAAGTATCCTAAATGTCTGATATCAGATAAGAGGGGAACATACAAAGACCAAATACAATAAAATCTAAATGGGTGGGCAGAAAAAGACATTCAAATGTTCTGAAAATACTCATGGGTAAAAAGAAAAAACTTAAGAAGAAAATCCCTTGTTTTATTTATCAAATACTTTACAATACTCACTAAGGGCCAGGCACCATAAGCACTTCATAAATATTAATTTGTATTACTGCCAGTCCTACTAGGCAATTGCTATTTTTATCCCCATTTTATAGAAAAGGAACATGAAGTTATCTAATACACCCAAAGTCACTGTTAGTGACACAGCTAACACTTGGAACCAGATAAATTCTCTGGAGTATGTGAATTTACCTACTTTACTCTTCAGAGAAGTTTCTCTTAAATACCTATTTCAAATATATGATAAGAAAAGAAGCAAAGCAAAAGCACTGTTAGAGGACCTAGGATAAGGGGAACACTGAATCATGGTATTCATTATGATCTTTGAGGAAGGCACTTAAACTGGAATTGAGGGTGGGCTAAGGATATAAATACGGATTAATAATTTCACTATGAGGACAACAAACGCATGTTATCCTAGCAGTAAAACATGAAGTAAACCTAGGAAGTTAATTGGGGATGTAAATTATCTGTTAGAGGTTTTACAATAAGAGGCAGCAGCAGTATATTTTCTCTCTGTGTCTAATCTGTATAGCATTTTTTGTTCCAGGATTTCAAGAGTATCAAATAAAGTTGGCACACACTCAAATAAGCCGATTAAACACATTATTCAGAAGATAAAGCACACCCTGAAATGATGATAGTAAAGAGATGTTAGTTGTAGATAGCTAGAAGCTTCTGTTTGTATGTAAAATATCCTATTCCTTACCAGTTTCCAATACATCAACATCAAATTATAAATATATGCCAGTTGGACTCTTCCATTTCTACCACTGATCACAAACTGGTCTTGCTGACTCTATACTGAAACAGCAATGGCAATAGCAATGCAAAATGTAACTTTTAGTTATGTAAACCTTTGTGGTAAATCTTTTGTAGATTCATGTGCCTATTGACTAAATATGCATACTTGAGCTACAATATGATAAATTCCTAGAGTATAATTGCTTACTAAGTTTTTTTTTAACTTTTATTTAATAAATATAAATTTCTAAAGTACAACTTTTGGATTACAGCAGCTTTTCCCCCCCATAACCTCCCTCCCACCAGTAAACATCTCATCTCTCACTCTCTCTCCCATCCCATTCTCCATCAAGATTCATTTTAAATTATCTTTATATAAAGAGATCTACTTTGTATTTACTAAGTAAAGATTTCAACAGTTTGCACCCACACAGAAACACAAAGTATCAAGTACTGTTTGAATAGTAGTTTTACCATTAATTCACATAGTACAACACATTAAGGACAGAGATCCTACATGAGGAGTTAAGTGCACCGTGACTGCTGTTGTTGATTTAACAATTGACACTCTTATTTATGACATCAGTAATCACCCGAGGCTCTTGTCATGAGCTGCCAAGGCTATGGAAACCTCCTGAGTTCACCAACTCCAATCTTATTTAGACAAGGCCATATTCAAAGTGGAAGTTCTCTCCTCTTCAGAGAAACGTACTGCCTTCTTTGATGGTCTGTTCTTTCCACTGGGATCTCACTCACAGAGATCTTTCATTTAGGGTTTTTTGTTTGTTTTTTTTTTTTGCCAGAGTGTCTTGGCTTTCCATGCCTGCGAAACTCTCATGGGCTTTGTAGCCAGATCCAAATGCCTTAAGGGCTGATTCTGAGGCCAGAGTGCTGCTTAGAGCTTTTGCCATTCTATGAGTCTGCTGTGTATCCTGCTTCCCATGCAGGATCATTCTCTCCTTTTTAATTCTATCAATTATTTGCAGACACTGGTCTTATTTATGTAATCCCTTTGACACTTAATCCTATCAATTATTAACTTAAACTGATCACTTTAACTAGTAAGATGGCATTGGTATATGCCACCTTCTTGGGATTGAATTGGAATCCCCTGTGCAAATAGGGACTGACAGATTCTCCAGAGCACAAGACCTAATTCTCTTGAGCAAATAGTAACTGGGGATACTGTGTAACTAACGATTACTCTCTGCTTTGGGAGAGGAAGGTGCTTTCCCTACTGGCTAACGTATATGTTAAACCCAGTATGTCTCCAAATTCAACTACTACTGAACATTTACAAAGTCAAAATCACAGGAAAAGGTATTGTGGGTAATCAAAAATCTAAACAACTTGGTCTCTGCCTTTCATAGAACACAAACATGAAATTGCATAGAATCCATGTAGAAGTTATCATAGCTTCAATTTCTAAGAAAACATAACTGCACCACTATGAAAGCATTTGAAAGAAATTGAAAGCTGTGGAAACTTTTGAGTAGGATAATAGGTTCATCTTCCAATTTAAAGCAAATACAAAGAGAGGGTCCAATGAATATCCAAAGCTCTTCTCAGTCTGATGTCAAAGAAAAAGCATAAGTCAAATTATTCAGTAAAGGAGATTAAAATTTAGTTAAAAATCCACATGTCGCACACATTAAAGTATTAACTAATGACAAACTGTAGCCAGAAAAAAATGCTTTTTACCAAAAGAGTAACAGCTTTATGGTCTCTTAGAGTCCTTGAAATGCTACCTCTAAAGCTAAAGACTCTTGTTAGACACTATGACTAACTCCTGAAATCCTCACTGGCCAATTTTGAGCCTGTCCAGACTTCATCTTCCTCACATGCAAAACGGACAGAGTACGCCTTTGGTGAATGAATGATATAAAAAGCAAAGATAATATAAGAGCAGAGTCTTACCCTGTCCTTCCTGGTAATAGGTAATTCAGTACATGCTAGATTGATGGTGGTCATAGTTACTGAGGAAAAACTTATTGCTAATGTCCAGCAATAAGTCAAAGAAATAAAATCTTTGTGTTGTAGCATCAGAAGATAATTCTTCCCCAGCTCAGGGCAAGATAGTGAGCACCCACATCCTATGAAGAATAGACTGCACGTGGCTTCCTCAATGCTTCAATATGATACAAAGAACAATGAGTGATTCAGTCTCTGAAGACAAACTGCAATAAAATAAACCCAGGAAAGTCACAAAGATCTTGGAATTGTCTGTAACTACAGTGATGTCTCTGACTACTCATCTTTTACGGGGAGAGAAAATAACTCCACATCAACTGATGTCGAGAGAAAGGCACTTGTGGTCAAATGATGGGAAAGCATCACTATCTCCATTTCACAGATAAACTGAGAGAGTGCTGAGAGAGACGCTAAGAGAGTGCTGAGATGTCAAGAGCTCTGCCACTATCTGGCAGAAGCAAAAGTGTGCAGGAAGTGCTGAAGGTCCCAGGGCTTTGCCGGCATTTCCTAGAAGTGAAGCTGGAGATGAAACATGAGCCTGCACACTGCTCTCTGCCAGGATGGACTCTGCGAATGTTCTCTCTAATCTTGAACAGCATTTGCCCCTGTTCTTAGCAACTATCAGTGAAGACCTCATCCTACCACATTTCCCTTTCCATTGTTCTTGTTCATTTACCAATAATGGGAGGTTATTATTTTGGGCTTTTCGTATCAACTGTAATAGCACTGGTTATCGGTATTATTCCAAGAAGGCACTAGTGGTCCTCTTCCTTACTGAATCTCAGAAATAAGCCAGTTACTTAGGGAATAGCTCATCATGTACCTGGCCACAACCACTCAGTACCCTCCAACCAGCCTGGCCCTAATGCTGCTATTTCCAGATTCTAAATCCGATCTATCCCGATCTATCCCTGGAGCAAGACTCCTGGAAAAGGCCCTGAGAGCTCGAAGGCACAGCCTGCTTCACCCTAAACCCAATTTTCTAGGAATCTCTATTTGTGAGCAAGAAATCCTGCATTTGCTATACATTTTTGAAAAACAAAAGGAAGACACCTCAATACACTAAATGCAGATCTGAATTAGATTGAATTACATCATCATCCAGTGAAGAGTTCCAGAAGCGTTTCTATAGAAAGGAAACACAAATATTAACTATTGCTTCTTCTCCCACTCACTTTATAACTAAGTAACAGCCAGTAATCAAGGCTATTAGAGCTCTGACTTTGACCTTCTAAACTGCCCTTGGACATAAGCAAACACAGCAGGCAATGCATTTTAAGGCAATTACAGGCATAACTCGAGTATTTACAGGACACAGCATTGTAATAGAACAATCATTTTGCTATTTCCGAGGTCACAGTTAAATCCTGCAACAGTGGTGGCCCACCAAGAGTGGGAAAAGACCAGTTGCTCCTGAGGGTGGGAAATAATTTTGCAGTTCAAGTTAGTGAAGGATGGCATTTCTTCTTCTCTTATATTCAAAGCAGAATGAGTGTGCTACAGCATTTTTTTTTCATGACTTCCTCATGATAATGTTTGTGGTTACGTTAGCAGGGGGTGGAAAACTGATAAGTATAATTGTTGTAATCACAGGATGTATAGGATGTAAATATCTGCAGGACAATTAAAAACTGGTTGTCTCCGTAGCTGCTTAAAATACAAGGCACATCTGAACAGAAAACTGGAGGGTTTTTTTAAAGAAGAAAATATTTTTAAGTGGCAAGAGTATGAAATGATTTATGGGGCATTCATTTTGTGGTTTGGTCAGATGTGAATGTAGGGGGAAAAGAGCAAAATATTGCGGATCAGGAGAAATGTATCATCAAATAACTAAAAATACATCTCAAAAGAACACCCCCGGGCTATAAATGATCACAATGTGTGGCATTGTCAATTATCCTCTCAAGCTGGCACATTGTTTGGGGTGATGTCTAACTGCGGAGACGTTATTGAAACAAGCCAAAGGGCTCTGCCTCATTCATTAAATACTTGGAGGATGGTAGTCAAAATACACCATGCCAACTGACCACCATCCAGTAATGGCAGCTGTTTCTTCCCCTGCGAAAACAAGCTTTTCTTTTCCACTCTTGTCTGATTAATGTGAAAAGGATTTCTATTTTTCACTACACGTTCCTAGTAACATTTGGATTACATTTGATTCATATCTGTTAAAGTTCTGAACACATTCTAATCTTAAATACCTCTGGGGATAGGCAAAGAATATATTCCATACTATGTTGATGAGAGGGTTTACACAAAGTAGGAGAGGGGAGGGCTGAGAAGCACATGGATACTTCCACAGCAAGATTAACAATGACACACTAAATAAGTGGTGCAAAAACAGTAATTTGTTATGTTCTGTAACTGACATCATCTTACCTCTGATTATTCCTTCCTCTGATTTTTTTAAAATACCCAAAAAAGCAAAAAGGAGAACAAACCAAAAATCTGATGATGAGTAATAACTTTGGCTTTTAGGGCTTGAATATTCCTTAGGTTAACTCACTCTCTCAGTGGTAAATAGTTATTTTTGAATTTCTTACCCTCCTCCTTGTTCACATAGGGTGTTATCCATAGATGTACAATTACAATCTTAAGAGGACAAGAAAAAGGGAACTCGGATCCACAACTCATTCTCTAAGGGGCCAGTGTTGTGGCATAGCAAGTGAAGCAGTCGCCTGCCATGCCCACATCCCATATGGGTGCCAGTGGAGTCCTGGCTGGTCGAATTCCAATCCAGCTCCCTACTAATTGTCTGGGAAAGCAGCAGAAGATGGTTCAAGTCCTTGGCCCATGCACCCATGTAGGTGACCCCGATGAAGCTCCTGGCTTCAGTCTGGCTCAGTCCCAGTCATTGTGAGTATGGGGAGTAAACCAACAAATGGATGATGTTGCTTTCTCTCTCTCTCTCCTTTTCTCTCTGTAACTCTTTCAAATAAAATAAACAAGTCAAGGAAGGGAAAGGGAAAGGGGAAGGGGAAGGGGAAGGGGAAGGGGAAGGGGAAGGGGAAGGGGAAGGGGAAGGGAAAGGGAAAGGGAAAGGGAAAGGGAAAGGGAAAGGGAAAGGGAAAGGGAAGGGAAGGGTGGAAGGGAAGGGTGGAAGGGAAGGGTGGAAGGGAAGGGTGGAAGGGAAGGGTGGAAAGGAAAGGAAGGAAGGAAGGAGGGAGGCAGGGAGGGAGGGAGGAAAGAAAGAGAGAGAGGAAAAGAGGGAAGGAGGGAAGGAAAAATAAGTAACTCTGAGAGTAACTGTTAAGCCACGCCATTGTTCTCTTTCTTTGCAGCACACATTTGCTGAAGTGTATATGGATTATGGAGTTCAATGTCTGTGCTCTCAAGGTTGCTAGAGCCAAGTGATTGCTGCCAGGAAAGTCAGCAAACTCCTCGAGCTAGCAAGGCACTGAACATTTACTTGGGGTCAATGATCTTGCCTTTGTTCCACACCCTGAGCCCTTTGAAGCCATGGGTAAGTTTGTCCAATTTTACTTACTCTTACTTTTCATTCTCACTTGGTTCCTCCTTTCCACAGTCTTTCTGGTCTATCTGGCCCATTTCCTTATCATGTACTGGCTGTAGACAGGCGCAAGCTGCCCCAAACCACACATCCAGACTTTCCCTTTCCCGAGACTGATCCAAACTTCCATGCTGCATGAACAGAAAGCATGTAGGCTCTTTGATTTTCCTTCCCTAATCTGGAATCCAGATCAGAGCTCTTATCAGATGACAGATACCCGTCTTCTCTAAATCCCACTCGAGGGCATTGGACATGCTCATCCTCACCTACTTCACCTGGTGTAATGGCCTCTCGCACTTTCCAATATTAGAGACTGAAAAGCTTTCTTTTTCCATTTTCTGTCTGAAAGCAAGGACTCTATTAAACAGTACTTCAAAGAATCTAACTGCAAAGCTCTATGTCTTGAATTCCAAGTTTCAACCTGACACCCACAAAAAAGAAAGCATTAGAATTTAGAAAAAAATGTTTAAATAAAAGCTTAACTTGGTAAATATGTCATGTTCAGGACTCAAAACCAAAAATGAACATGCGTTTCCAAATTGAGCACTAATGTCCTTCTGTGTTGGAGCCACTGAAGAAATACACATGACTGATTCTGTGGTTAAGAGTTATGAGGTAAGAAAACTGGGAGAAAAATATTTAAATAAGTTTGGTGTCTTAAAAAAAAAAAATCAGGTCAAAACTCCTTAGCAAAGGCGGTACAGTCCTCCACAAGCCCCTTGCCTGCCTTGTAGGCTTATCTCTCAATTCCGTCTGAGAGGAAGAGACTTAATGACCCTAAGCCAAGAGACTCAGAGCTAATGAAGATAAATTGCCAGGATGCAGTTTTTGTCAATCTAGTAGAGTCCCACTAACTGTCAAAGTTAGATTTTGGAGTTAATACTCAAGACAAAACATTGCATCATAAAAGTTATCTTTGAAAGCTCCACGACTAACATGTAAAGTAAAAATAGACCCCTCACTAAGTCCACTAGCTGCTTTCTACTTCTGCAATACAGAGTATATTGCATGAAAAAGAAAAATCTTCAACTTTTACAACTGTTCTGTGATGCTTACATTGTTCAGGGCACGTCAAACTAGGACTACAGACTCGAAAAATTGTTATTCTCTTCTTTCACAGAGAATGTAGCGTTGAATATTCCCAGATTAAAGGTGCCAATGACATATCCACTATAAACAGAAAAGTATTCTAATAAATATTACTAGCTGATAATGAAATGAGATACAAGCATCTGACAGTGATGATAATGATAGTAACAAGAGCATTTGTTTGTCTCTGTGCCAGACACATTATCTCATTTAATCCTCATAATAATCTCATGGGGTTGATATTATTATTATTATTCCTACTTGAGAAAAAGAAAACTGAGGCATAATATTTACTATCTTTTTTTTAAAAAAAAAATTTATTTATTTGAAAAACCAAGAGAGAGACATACTACCTTGCATCCTCTAGTTCACTCCCCAGACAGCCAGGGCTGGGCCAGGCCGAAGCTGGGAGCCAGGAGCTTCTTCCAGGTCTCCCAAATGGGTGGCAGGGGCCCAAGTATTTGGGCCATCTACTGCTGCTTTCCCAGGAGCATTAGCAGAGAGCCAGATTGGAGGTGGAGCAGCTGGGACTGGAATTGGCACCCAAACAGAAGGCCAGCACTGTAGGCAGTGGCTTTGCCTGCCACGCCACAGCGCCAGACCCTGAAGCTTAATATTTAAAGAAGTAGATTGGGCACAGTGCATTAAGTTTCTACCTGGGACACCCTCATCCCTTATGGGGCTGCTGGAAATTACGTTCGGCTTCTGCCTGCCCATCCAGATTCTTGCTAATGTGCCTAGGTGAAAGATGAGGACTGCAGTCCTTCAGTACCTACCACTCAAAGGGGAGGTGCAGATGGAGTTCTGGCTTCTGGCTTCCTGGCAGTCCTGGCCGTTGTGAACATTTGGGAAATATCCCATGAAAAGAAGATCTCTTTCTTTCTCGCTTTTTTTCTCTCTCTTCCTCCCAGCCTCCCTCCCTGTCCTCAAACAGAAATCACTAAATACAGAAGCAGATACCTTATAGCATTAGATTATAAGCTTACAGAAAAGGCAAAAGATGTATCTTCTAAAACACTAGACTTAAGCATTTTGTGATTGAAAAGAAAAATCAGAAAATGGATTGACCTAAAAAGCATAAGACAAACATGAAGATCATATGACAACCACCGTTAAAATTTTATTCTGCTAGGCTTACGGAAAAGAAAAAGAAAGTAATTACATGATAAATTTGTTGTTGCTTAAGAGCTATAATATTCTCTTGCCTAGAACTCTAATATAAAATAATGCATAAGATGCCTGAGTGCACCAGGATTGGATGTTTTCTCATTGGTGGATTTCTATTGTTTCCACATGTACACTCCAATTAAAACAATTTCAAACTTCATTTGTTATACAACATTTCAGTCTTACAGTGCATGCTTTTTAACATTAAACTTTGCCTCTGCATGTTAATCTTTAAAAACACTTTCTAAATCAGTCCTTCCTTGATAAATGTCTATTTGGTTTAGCTTTTTGACTTAATGTCCTATAATAAGTCTGTTTTTTTTTTTTCCCTGAGCCCCAAATTGAAAGCAAGGGAAGCAAGAACCAACTGGGTTTCCTTTCCCCCTCTTAACAGAGATGAGGTGACGTGTCTTTGATTAAGTAGATAGTAACTTCGTAAAGTCTGCAGAACCAGATGAACAGAATGATAACCTCTCTGCTGATTAGAATGCCTGGCTTCCTCTGCGAGACCTTAATGAGCATTCGCAGAAGTGTATGAAATGGAGAAGGTGAGAAAGAGAGAGAGAGAGAGAGAAGGCAATATTAGCTTTTTAGGAAACTGGATGGGAAAAAAAAGGATTTCTGGAGAAAGGGAATGTTCAGTGAGGGTAAGGCTTCATGTAGGACGTTAGAAACTTAGAGGAAAGGCAGTCACCATTTCAAGCAGAGCAGTGCTATGGAGTTTGAATGGTCACTGCATCCCCAGCTTTGCTTTAAGCAGTGTGAGATCCAGGGAAGGGTTCTGATAAGAGGGAAATATATATTGTAGTTATTCATTATAAGGCTTTACTCAAGAACCAAACATTGTAAGAGTATTAGATCAAAATTAGATCCCAATATTTTTCAGAGTTCAGTGCAACTCCCCAACTAATTCTGAACATGGCCTAACAGTGATTTTTCAACAGAACTACAAATTGTGCAATTTGAATTTATAGTAACTATAAAAAGTAGAAAATAGGTAAAATTTCAGCACTCTAACTTAATATGCAAAAATCACTATCACTTCAAAAATATCTACTATGAACCAGATATTTTATAACCATTTTTCATACTAAATTTGCCATTCAAAAGTGCTTGGACCCCTACACCCACATGGGAGACCAGGAAGAAGCTCCTGGCTTTGGATCGGCACAGCACTGGCCGTAGTGGCCACTTGATGGGTGAACCAATGGAAGGAAGACCTTTCTCTCTGTCTCTCTCTGTCTATAACGCTGTCAAATAAATAAATAAATAAATAAAATTTTAAAAAAATATTTCATGGATCAAAAAGTTAATTCTCTAAGTTTATCAATATCAGGAAAGTTTTCCTCAAAATTATCCTGTACTTTTTGCAACCAATTTAATTTACATAATATAATTTACAGAATTTTAAATCTGCAGCTGGTGTTTGTTGCAGCAGTCAAGCCACAGTTTGGGTTGCTGGCAGATCATGTAGGAGTGGTAGAATTTGAATCCTGGCTCTGCTTCTAGTTCCAGCTTTCTACTAGTGCAAACCCTGGGAGGTAGCAGGTGATGGCTTTAATAGTCATGTTTTAAGACATCTGAACCCAGTTCTAGCATCCTGGCCTCAGCCTAGAACAGCCCTAGCTAATGTAGGTATTTGGAGTCAATCAGTTAGTAGATCTATGTCTCTATCACTCTGCTTTTTTAAAGATTTATTTATTTATTTGAAAGGCACAGTTACAGAGAGAGAGAAGGAAATAGTGAGGTATTCCATGTGCTGGATCACTCCCCAAATAGCCACAACTTTTGGAGCTAAGTCCATCCAAAGCCCAGAGCTCCTTTTGGGTCACCCACATGGATGCAGGGGCCCAAGCACTGGGGCCACCCTCCACTGATTTCCCAGGCCATTAGCAGAGAGCTGGATCAGAAGTGGAGCAGTCAGGACTCAAACCAGCACCCATATGGGATTCTGGTGCCCCAGATTAAGGCTTAACCTGTTATGCCACAGTGCTGGCCCCTGTCACTCTGCTTTTCAAATAAATATAAATAAATACACTAAGGCTTTTTAAAAAGGTAATCATTCAAGATCTTTTCAAAAAGAATAAAGAAATAACAACAATGACAAAATTAAGGTGAGAAGTATTTTGGACTTCATCAAGAGAAATTTCAAATAGGCATGAAAGAATCCATTATGTTTTATAATTTGCATGGATATTTGGCCTTTGTGAATTTGTGGATGGATGGATGGATGGATAGATGAAAAGAATATGTATGTATACATGCTCTTCAAATTTAAATGAAAGTGAGTTGCACATATTGACTTTTTATTTATTTGAAAAATAGAGGGGGGAGGAGGAGAGAGAGAGGGAGAGAGGGAAAGAGTGAGATTCTCCATCTGCAGGTTCACTCCCCAAATGCCCACAATGCCAAGGGCTAGGTCAAGAGCCAGGAACTCAGTATGGGCCTCCCACAGGGCTAGCAGGAACCAAAGTACTTGAACCATCACCTACTACCTACCTACTATGCATGAACAGAAATTGGGAACAGAATCAAAGCCAAGAATTGAACCCTGGTAATTAAGCAGTGTCTTAATTGCTGTACCAAACACCTGTTCTGACATTTCTTTGTAAATGTTGACACTTTGAGACTTATCAATCCTGCAGTACTTATTGATTAGTATCCCTTATATTTAATGAATCATCTAAAATTAAAGACTTTCAAATTTTCGAACTGTCAATAAAGTTATCTTTAATGTTTTTAGAAAGGATTTAAGTTATAGTAATTAGTTTCATTGAAGATCCTTTATCTTTTATAAAATATGTATTTTTACATTTTTTTCTATTTATGGAAATTAATATAACCAAAATAATGCTTTATTTTACCTTTTTTCTTTTTAATTTATGTTTAAGGAATACAAATTTCCTAAGTACAACTTTAGGAAATACAGTTACTATTCCCACCATACCTGCCCTCCCACCCACACTCCCATCCCTCTTTCTCCCTCTCCCCTTCCCAGTCCCATTTGCCATTAAATTATTTTCAATTAACTTTGTATACAGAAGACCATCTGTATACTAAGATTTTACCTCTACCTCAAATTATTTTCTCTTGTTTATATAAAAATAAACACCATTTTATAGCTTTTCAAGCTTAGACCATATTGAAAACATCATTTAAACACCTTTTATTAGACATTTAATTCTGATTTTATGTGAATAAACTTGTCAAAATTTGGACAGTTGTAAAAAGAATATAAAATTTATATGTACTTGCTAAATAACATCCACTCATTATACATAAAAATATTTTTAATAAACGTCTCCTCAATTTACAATGATAACTGCTGCTCATCATTAAATTTTGACACCCATTTTACTATTTTTTCTTTATTATATCAAAATACTAGCATCTTCCTTTTCAATTGTTTTTTCATCTGACATTTGCCATACTTATTTTAATTATAAAAATACTTTCGTGATATTAAACTGTTACAATCTTATCATTTATGATTTATATAAGTATCACTATAAATGATGCTGCCTACCTAAAAAACGCACATAAACAGCTAACAAAAACCATTCCAACTCAATCAGTCCTTTGCCGCAGACAAGACTGATGATGTTTATTGGCAGTTTGGATCCATGCCCTACCTGTACACTACAAGGCCACAGTAGCATCTTACGTGATACTGCAGTTGAAGTGAAATGCAGTCCTGCCACAACCATGAAGCTGTATTCAGCAGAAGAATATTTCACACCGCTTCCATCGTGAAGCTTAAGTCAAATTAAATAAAAATTCAACTCCTCAGTCACATGTTCACGTACTCAACATCTTGCAGCTGATGGTTCCTTCCCGTGCTGATGGTCCAAAGAGGAAGTGCATATTGTCCTCTTATTTGTCTGTGTAGAGGGAAGGGATGTTTCTGATTCCTGTCCCCACTTCCAAGTGACTCTTCCCAAAAGCATTATTTTGATGGGACCAGCTTCCAGAACAGGAACTGGACCATGTTCACCGCAAGTTGCCATACTTGGGTGTGGCTGGCTTTTTTGGATCTTGCCCGTATACTGCTGCTCTTTCCTGCTAGCTTAGGGAGTAGTGACCCAGCACCTAGTCCCTGAATACAGTCAACCTATTCTGGACTCTCATCTGCTCATATAGGCCAACTTTTAGGCAAACTCATTTATTTCATCTTGGCAACAAGTTGGAGATGAGAGCAGGGGCTGAAATGAGGCAAAGTCCCACATGGTTCTTCAGCTCAAATAACTGGTGAATTTCCAATTTTCCAGCAGTTCCAAATTGGGGTGGGGTAGGACACATATTATTGAATGTTTAGCCCCTGAAGAAGGAAGGAGACTTAGCATTTGACTCTCATGATTTCTTTTTTTTTTTTTTTAAGATTTATTTTATTTATTTGAAAGGCAAAGTTACACAGAGGGGGCGGGGAGAAACAGAATGAGAGAGAGTTTGTCCATCTGCTGGTTCACTTCCCAAATGGCTGCAGCCACCGTGGAGCCAGGAGCTTCACCCAGTTTCCTACATGGGTGCAGGGACCCAAGGACCTGGGCCACCTTCTGCTGCTTTCCCAGGAGCACTAGCAGAGAGCTGGATTTGAAGTAGAGCTGCTAGGACTTCAACTGAAGCCCATATAGGATGCTGGCATTGCAGGTGGTGGCTTAACCCTTTATGTCACAATGCTGGCCACTCTTTTATGTGTTTACTTGAAAGAGAGAGTGCGAGATGGGGGGTGGGGGGAGAGGAAGGGAAGGAGAGAGAGAGAATCTTCTATCCACCCACTGGTTCACTCCTCAAATTGCCACAACAGCTAGAACTTGGCCAGGCCCAAACCAGAAGCTTCATTTTGGTCTCCCACACTAGTGTCAAGAGCCCAAGTACCTTGGTTATCATCTGCTACTTTCCCAGGCATATTAACAGGGAGCCAGATCAGAAGTGAAACAGCCCGTACTTGAACTGCTGCCCATATGGGATGCTGAAGTCGAAGGTGGCGGCAGTTTTCCGTGCTATGCGCTATGCCACAGTGCTGGCGCTGCCCCTCATGATTTCTTTCTCAGGAACTTCACAGTGTCAGAGTGCTTAGGCAAAGATAAGACTCAGTAATACTAGACTCCCTAGCCATATATCATCTGATTTTAGCCCAATGTCAAACTTATTTCTAAAAATTACCCTTTCATTTTTAAGTTGTATTTTTTATAATGATCCTGGGGAAAACAATGATGAAGGATTTTGATAAACCCGAAATATTTGTGATACCTGACAAAGGATTACATCCTTACCAAGATAATAATATTAATCACAGTGACAAATGTTGAGATTATATAGAAGGAACCCGTGAGGATTTTAATAGATGATTATCCACTCTTGTATTTAGCTACTCACAAAGATCATTTTAGGAGTTACATCTGACTTGTCAACATTCCATACATTTGAACACAGTTGCTAATTTCTCCATTCCACACTCAAAATGAGGCCTATTATTGAACCCTCTTGCTTCAGCTAATAATTAAATTGTCCTGGGCCACCACTGCCACCTACTGGTAATTTAGGGAACTGATACAAAATCGATTTCCTACTATATCATTAATATGCACTCTACAGTTAGTTCTGTTTGTCCTTATCTGGACTCAGTTAATTCCTTACCTGTAGTTTTAATTACAAAAGGAACTTTAGTGTGGTGACAAATAATGTAACTCTTGATCTAGAACTCCTCGGTTCATCTGTTTTCTTTGCCCCTCACCTTATACAAGTTTTTAAGTGTTTTTGTCCCATAATTGCTTCATTCATAAAATGGTAATAAGTACAACTCTTTCCTAGTAAAATATTCCTGAGTAGTGAAAAAATTCATGTACAGTGCTGAAACTGGTATCTGAAATAAAATGCTCGATAAATGCCAATAACAGCAGCTGTTATTTTTTATTTTATAATTATTTTTCATTTATTTGACAGATATAGTTAGACAGTGAGAGAGAGACAGAGAGAAAGGTCTTCCTTCCATTGGTTCATCCCCAAAATGGCCGCTATGGCCAGCACACTGCGCCAATCTGAAGCCAGGAGCCAGGTGCTTCCTCCTGGTCTCCCATGCTGGCGCAGGGGCCCAAGGACTTGGGCCATCCTCCACTGCCCTCCTGGGCCACAGCAGAGAGCTGGACTGGAAGAGGAGCAACCAGGACTAGAACCAACACCCAAATGGGATGCCAGCGCCATAGGTGGAGGATTAACCAAGTGAGCCACGGCGCTGGTCCTGGCAGCTGTTATTATATATGCACATTCCCTTTTCTCTTCAACTTTGGATATTTTACATCACTCTCAACCTAACCCAAATCATATCTGATATTTATAGGATAAACATGTTATTAATAATAAATTTATTATAATCAATGATTAGAGATATGGTGGTACAGAAGCAAAGGGAATTGATACATTTTAACATGAAATTAAGGGTAATCAACACAATTTGCAAAGCCCTTGGAAAAACCGGGAAGAGCAGCTCAGAATCTCAGCTGAAACCTTTATTTGTTCCCTAAACTTCCTCTTGCAAAAGCCATTTCAAAATATCATCAACTGTCAAGAAAATAGCTTTAAATATTTTATTTCAATTTGCTGTCCCTGTATGAATAAAATGAATTTTTTTTTAAATTTTGAAATTATTTGAATTATACAAGCAATAAGTAAATACTTACTTGTTGTAAAGAGTTGGTTGATACAAGCATCCTATTTGACACCCTCCTCCTTTATTCCATTAACTGCCCTAAATGTAGTCTACTCTTAGATACATTTCCCTCCAGGAGTTTTTCCATTGATTCAAATCACCAGAAGATTCTTGATTCTGGAAACTTCTTTCTTGATCATCCTCATACATTCTGTCCAATTTATGGGTCAGGGCTTACAAATGTCCCCAGGAGAGGGCTGGCAGTACCCTGAAGTTGGCACAAGTACACTAGAAGGCCATCTACAACAGCACTCCATTGGCCCGTGGAGAGCTGCTTTCCTCCTACTTGAGGACTCTAATATGCCCAGTCCTTTCTATCTGAACCCAAATTACATACACCTTAAAAGCAGAAAAAATGTGTTTTGAGTATGAACCCAAGTATTTCAGTCCTAGACTTACAACAGCACTTTTTTGGATTTCTGCCTCTGCATCACTACGGACTGAGATTTGATCCTTCTACAGAGATATTTACATACAATTTTAGAGTATATTTTGGTCATTTTCTCTTGTGGTAAGTTATATCTAAAGACATCTGTAACAGATGTCTCCTTGAAGGATCATTTATAAATCAAATTACTTAGTTGTCTAAGTCAAAGTGGTTTTAAAAGTAAAAATATATTACAATTTAGAACTAATTAGAATGTGCCCCTTGTACCCTTTGTTATATAGAGTGAATGACTAAAGAAAAATTATCATTAGTTGTACTTTTTTTTTTTTTAAGGGAAAGGGTTTATTGGGGAAAACCCAGCAAACCGGAGGGAAGGGGTGAAGAGGGAGAAGGAGAGCAAGAGAGAAAGAGGAGAGAGGTGAGTGAGAGAGGAGAAGAGGAGGCTAGAGAGAGTGGACAAGAGAGAGTGAGGAGAGAAGAGAGGAGGAGAAGAGAACAGACAAGAGGAGCCAAGAGAGCTGGAGAGAAGAGCCAAGAGAGCCCTGTGTTCAGGAACAGGCCCCTTTTAAAACTTTGCCGGAGGGCAGGCAGGGAAGCAGGAGCAGCGAATCCCATTAGGATGGGGGTGGAGCTTGACAACAGCGGTTGGGCCGTGTGGCCACCTGGTTTCAGCAATGGTGGTGGGGGTAGGGCCTAGGATGTAAATCAGGGTGTAGATCACGCCATAGGTAAAACTGCGCCAGTTTCCTAACATTCCCCCCTTTTGTTTTTTATAAAGTAGGTGTTGTATGGAATTACATTAGTCCCAAAAGTCCAGGAGGAGTAGAGGTACGATGATTTGTCTTTAGAGCTACTTCCTGCTCACATGGGGTGATGAGGTACTCTTCCCTGGCATGGGGCAATGTCTCAAGTTACTGTCTCCTGGGTGGGGAGCCAAGTATATCCCTGTAGCAGCATTTGGTTGACTGCCTGGTTGCTGAAAGCCTTGGTTTGTTCCATTATCACCTCCTGTAAACACTTAAACAGACACTGTAGTATACAAGTCAGGGTGAGAATAGTAACCAATGATCCTATGAATGGCATTTACCAGGTAATGAAAGATTTCATAGAGGAGAGGAAATGGTGGTGGTGGGGGGGGGGGTCTCTGGACCCTTGTGGGGACAGTTTGATGGATATGGCTTAAAGTTGATTCCAGCCAAGACTGGGAGAAAAGCCACTTATCTTTTTTGGGTAGAGGGGTTTGTCTGTAGAGAAATTCTGAATAATCATACAACATTAAGTATGGGAGAGGACCATCAGTACAAACGTATTAGGAGTAGAGCCATTGTTGTTAGAGTAGAGGTTATGATTACGAAGGAATGAGGCCCAGGAGTGGGCTAAACAGGGTCTAGAACAAAGGACAGAGTCATTATTAGAGGAGCTAAGAAAGGTGCTGTCTAAACTACAAATAAGTTCTCTGAGAGGCAAATAGAACCTGACAGAAGGGGCTTGATAATAATCTGGTGGGTTTTAGGCCTTGTAAGTTAAGAGGCCCAGACCTATCTGGCTCTTCACATAGGGTACATCCTAAGGGAGGTGTGACCCTCCTTGGAGAAGGCACCCTGTTGACTTCCATTACCTAGCTAGCCTGGGAGGAGAGCTGGCCAGGTAAAGGCAGGTGGCATCTCTAACAAGAAATTTACAGTTCTGCCTGCAATTACGGACCCTACTTGGCCATTTCCTCAGCTGCGGTGGTCACTTTGGAAGCTGAGCAGAGTGGAGAGCTTTTCAGCTTAGAGCCAATAAGATCTGTGGCTCTGACCTGGGCGTCCTTCGACTCCAGGGCAGTTCCATTTCCAGTGATCCAACTCTAGGCTGGCAGAGCTGCTAGGGCTCTTCACAAGCTGACTTCTGCTGAAGCCCAGGCTTACCACATTCAAAGCCACTGCAGTGGACTGGCCTGTTGGGTCTCCTTGAGGGCAGATCACTGTACAGAACAGCCATTAATAGACCTGCCACCTATCTTTACATTGCTTCTGATGCCTAGCTTTTTTTTCCTCCTGGTTTTTGTTAAAGCAGACCGGAGGATACAAGTCAAGGGGGTGCTCAAGTCCCATCTCTAATCTTGGTGGCCTAAACTAGAAGTCTGTAGTTACAGGCATGTTTTGTAGTGGCTTATGTTGAGGCAGATAATGCCCATCAGGAAAGCTATGTCCTTACTTTAAAAGTTGTACTTTCAAAATTTATATTTATTAAATAAAAGTTTTCTATTAAAATAAATTTATTCAAAAAAGAAAATTCATTATCATTGATAAATTCAACATATAAAGCACATTTTAATACAATGTCTATTTAGATTAATTCACATAGTTTCTTTTGCAGAAATTAATTTATTTTTAAAAATTCAGAATACATGGCTACATGTAACTAGTATTAATGGAGTTCTAATTCTTTGGAATTTCATTTTTGGACATCATTTGTAAATATATAAAAATATTTATGTGTAAACATGCAAATAAAATATATTTTATATTTGTAAACTTATTTGGTAGAAATATATTTGTAAAAATATTTTATATTTGTTAAAATAAGTGTATATTACAAATATGCATATAAATATATGTTACAGATGTGAACTTTTACCAAACCAAAAGATAAAAACTTTAAAAAATATTGAATGCAATGGGATCACATTTGCTAAAGAAGAGGGAAATAGAAATCCAATCATCCTTTAAATGGTACTGGGCTTGTGAAGCCAAGATTGGGAAGGGAGATTTTATGGCAGAAATTACTAGGCTGACAGTGATACTAAGTTGTGTTCTTTTTCTTATTAAAGCATTAGCTATTCACTATTCATTAGTTTTATTTTTTAAGATTTATTATTTATTTGAAAAGCAGAGTTAAAGAGAGAGAGAGAGAGAGAGAGAGAATGAATGTTGCATTCATTGGTTCACTCTCCGAATGACAACAATGGCCAGGGCTTGGCTAAGAGCCTGGAAATCCATCCAGTCTCCCATGCGGGTGGCAGGGGCCTAAGCACCTGGACCATCATCCACTCCTTTCCCAGGCATGTTAGCAGGGGGCTGGATTGGAAATGGAGCAGCCAGGACATGGACCAGAACTCACGTGGGATTTCAACACCGCAGGCAATATCTTAACCCAATGCAGCACAATGCTATTCTCGCATTAGGTTTCTGATGAACTCAATAATGAAAATGAAATATAAAGAATAGTCAAAAGTCTGGCTCTCTCTCGTTGCATGAAAGTCTATGATCATCAACCTGAAGCATGTTTATATTCACAAGATAACTTCTCACACAAGCAGCCCACACCCATGCTACATGCCTAATCTCTCCTGGCTCTCGTGAGAGGAGGAAGAGGAGAAAGAATGAATGACAGCAAGAAATATTGTTTTGTTTTGCTTTGGTTTTATACTACTATAGCACCAAAAATACTTCTGGAGTTAAATTGGACAAGAAGACTATTTTGGGACTAGTCAGTCAATTGTACATTCTGGAGTATATAATCACCTACTTTTTTTATTTTAATTTTTTTCCTTGGCACAGTTAGCACCTTGCCAGTATCTCCTGATATGGGTAAGTGGCTTTTAAAAAATCCATGCTGAACATTTGTGGCTTCTGCGTGTTTCTCATGCGCTCACTGGTTGGCATTCAGTGCTCTGTGGTTAGCCAGTGCACTCTGAAGCCATTTGTTTACTTCATGATTCATCCCATCCTGCTCACTATCTCAGGTCTTGGAGCAGTTGTTCTGGTGTGGTTGAACATGCAATTAACTTCTCATCATTTCTGTTTTTGTCCCTCAGCCTGCACCCTTCTGGATTCTTGCCAAAGATGGAAAGAGTAGTTCAGGATTAATGTAAAAGTTGAAACACTGATATAGGCAAAAGGAGAAATGCCTAGAAATCCAACCTAACTATGAAGTAGTTTGGCTATTCGTGGAACCCTGAGAAATCATGAAAAAGTGATGGTGTGCAGAACTTCAGTATACTTCTTGTGGTCACCAGTCTTTTCTGTTTCTTTCCCGATTTCATTTACAAGTATGATTGCTATTTACTGTTGATATCCAGTCGGTCACTATTTCTGTTGACACGGACACACAATTTTCTGTTGGACACAAAGCTCTTGTGCATTCAGAGGATTGAGGGCATGGGCTTGTCCCTGATGACAGCAGAGGAAGTCTCCATCCTTACTTTTTCTCAAATCATCCGCTGAACATGATTCTTGTAAGTACTAAATAATATTTATCACCTAAATATACCTTCAATGTAAAAGCTCACAATTAGGTAGTAGCTATCGTATTACTACAATGTAATCCATGGGAAGGGGCTGAACTGAATGGACTGGATCATAAGAATGTAGAAGTTTGGAAACACAAAGTCTTTCCAAGAACAGTGATTGCTAAGAAAGCTTTTATGGCTTTTAGGCCAGACTTTAATTGAAGGAAGTAGGAGATGGGACAAAGAGAAGGAGAACAAATTCAGGTGATTTATTTGGGGAAAGTAAAGACGCCATTTGACAAGGGTGGAAGGTTAGTGTGGTAAGTAAAAGGATATGGAATTATTTGAAGTGAAGATGGAAAATGGAAGGTGTTGATTTTTGTGTACTTGTCAATGTAATTTTTAAATCTGATACAAAATCAGAAACAGGAAATGTACTCATTTTCTTTCTAAAGGAGGACCTAATTTATTTAGAGCAGAGATTTAAGTCCCTCCATCTAAAATCATCCCTAATGATTTATCTGGGCCTCAGTGAGCTTACGCCAACAATCTGATTGATTAGATAAAAATAATTTCAAGAGAATACTGACCTACTGAAAACACTGCTCTTAAAAATAAAGGAAAAGATGTTCTGAGGTAGAAGGAAGGGAATGCCAAGGAAAAGGGGAGGCTGAATATTCGCAGGTATATTTGCATCAATACAATATTGGAAACTAAAACAGAATGTGAAATCTGGAGCAAGAATATCTGTTTTTGCTGTCTTTTCAAGGATTTCTTTGTTCCTAAAGTCTTACTTGATTTTCCACTTTAGTGCTTCTTAAAAACAAATATCCTTATCCATTCAAAATCTTTAAAACATTGAAATTAATAACC
Organism: Lepus europaeus; assembly: GCF_033115175.1. Lineage (NCBI taxonomy): Eukaryota > Metazoa > Chordata > Mammalia > Lagomorpha > Leporidae > Lepus > Lepus europaeus. The sequence goes on along the minus strand of NC_084843.1, from coordinate 43,823,243 downwards.
TTCACACATGTATTTTTTTTTTAATACACATCATATTTGGTGGTACAGAGAGCACCCAGTGCCTTCTGGCTGTTTTGGCACTGCCTGGCCAAAAGTTGATTGACTGCTTACATAAGGATACACCAGTGAATACCTGGAGGTCTCCCACCAATTCATCAACTTCCCTCACTAAATGGCTGGCTAGACATGCTGGTTTTTCTTTAAAGTGCCAGTCATGTATACATCGTTCTTTGCCTCTCTGAAACAGAGAAATCCTTGTGTAAATGTGGGCCAAATCCAACCAAAGTCCATGTGATGTGTGTCTCCTGTTATGCAGACATCCATTGCTTGGGTAAGAGTTCTGCAAAAACCACCCTGCTCTCTCCACTGCATGGTGTTTGTGACAGTTCTGTCCTAAATAGATCAATGCATAGTACATGATAAGTAACTACATAATAGAACAGGATTCTTAAAATAATAGTTTTATTTATTAAAAATAAATAAAATAAATAATAGTCAAAACTTAAAATAAATAATAGTCAAAGCTGTTTTCTAAACTGACCTGAAGGAAATTTGAAACTTATAACCACTTCCTAAATGAAAGCTTTCATTCAGCTATCTGAAAAAATGAACATGCTATTTACGTGTGACACAGTCATCTACAGCAACCTCAGTTGGGTAAGAAGAGATTGGTATCTAGGGCAGGTTAATTTTGTTCAGGAAGGTGGAAGCAAGGGGGCACAAAGCATGATGAACCACACAGGGACTCTGGAGCGGACTCACAGTGCAACACAAGCTCACAGTTGAATGAAAGCCCCACAGAATCCTTTGGGTGGGAGATAGACAGCAAATATGGGCAGCTCTTACTGAGATGATCCAAGTTTTGAGAGTTATATGTAGAACAGGCTGCTAACATTTTTCATGTCCAAGGCACAAGTGCTTTTGTAAAGATTACATTTGCTTTACCTAGCTTTAAGTTTCATCAACACCAATTACTATAAGGTAACATTTAAGAATGTATCTAAGTAAGAAGCAATGAATACTAATCAAAATATATCCAATGGAGTTTTTTACTTCGAAGTAATCTTGAACAGATCAGTAAAATTTAGTCTTAAAATATCCCTTCAGAAACACTTTTAGCCATAAAAAACATTTATGCTTAGCTGAGTAAATTAATTTTATTGAGGTCATTACATGATTCTACAAAAAGTTATAATGGACTAACTGATCAATAAAGTGCACAGATATTCCTCACTTCTGGAAATATTTAATTGCTACAAGTAAAATGGGCAGTACAAAGAAACAGCTGTTGAGTTTTGTGTATTTGCTATGTAGTTTTTAAATCATTAATATAAATTTTGAAGCTCTTAACATAAAATAAAATGCCGAATTTTTGTGAGTACATCTAAAAATTGAATGCAGTGTCCAAAGTTGCAATCAATATCAAATTTATCAATTTGTCCAACAGAATATATATTTAAAAAACTTTCTCAATTGAAAAATTTGTCAATGAACAAATTAGCAGTAAATACTTCCATAAAGTACACATCTTGTCAATTTCAAATGAAATAAATACACATACTTATTTAAGCCATCATCACAGGACACAAGGACATAAACATTTTTTTAAAAATCAACCAAAAATAGGCTTCAATAAACAGTATCAAATGTTCCAAAATGGCAATATTGCCAAGTAATATCCCAATGAGAGTTGAAAACCACAGACAGGGATTCTGCCTTCTTAGAGTATGAAATATTTTTATGGATGTCAAGCTGTCCTCATGGCATACCACATCATTTAATGTTTTCAAATCTTGTAGCAAATAAAGCAGAGGAAGATGACCTTTAGATCACTCATCATAAATCCTGACAATTCTCTCTGCAGGATTTTGTTTGAAAAATAGAGGAAGGTATGGAAAGTATAGCTCTAACCTATTGGAGTAGTTTGGGGGAACTTGTCAGAATCTCAAAAGAACTGTTTGACCTCCAAAGATGTTCCAAAACCAGACAAAATTGGACAAACTTACAAATCCAAAGAAAGTACATGCAAATTAGTGGTTACCAAAAGTTACAAACTTAGCTGAAGAACTTGCTGTAGGTTACATAACTCCTGTCTTGTATTTTTGTCTACCAACTGCTGAAGGATGCTGTGGGATACCTCTGTTTCTCTCCCTCGATTAACCTTGGAGGAAATTGGGAGTATGCAATATGATGGATAATGTGTCTTATATCTTGTATTTTGAGCCTGGTTGGTCACATTTTAAGTGTTGACCATGGTACCCAATTGTTAGAATGTAGAGAAATTGGGCCGGTGCCGTGGCTCAACAGGCTAATCCTCCGCCTTGCGGCGCCAGCACACCGGGTTCTAGTCCCGGTCAGGGCGCTGGATTCTGTCCCGGTTGCCCCTCTTCCAGGCCATCTCTCTGCTGTGGCCAGGGAGTGCAGTGGAGGATGGCCCAAGTACTTGGGCCCTGCACCCCATGGGAGACCAGGATAAGTACCTGGCTCCTGCCATCGGATCAGCGCGGTGCGCCGGCCACAGCGCACCAGCCGCGGCGGCAATTGGAGGGTGAACCAACGGCAAAGGAAGACCTTTCTCTCTCTCTCTCACTGTCCACTCTGCCTATCAAAAAAAAAAAAATGTAGAGAAATTGACATAATGCAAAGATTATTGAAATTCTATGGGGAAAAGTCTGTGAAATCTGTGAAAAGCACTCTATTATTCACTTTTTGATGGGTATAAAATGAAAGATTTCTTACCGTGCATATGTAATATGGAAGCATAAGCCAAATATTTGACAAAATGACAAAGTCCATCTGGTTAGAGTTAGGTGTAAAATCTAAGTGATCCCTTTCCAAATTCTCCAGTGCACATTTCAATATTTTCATCATTTCTATTATGTTTTATTTTTGACAATGGAGGGTACTATACAAATATTTGAATATAATTTGAATATAATTTGAATACATATATCTTACGTAAGAGGCACAGAATTCTTAACCATTTAAGAATTGGAAAGTGAATTCCTCACATCTTACCCTAATGTCCATAATTTTATAAATGTAATAGCTGAGGTCTAAAAATATTTCTGACTTATCCAAAATTAAAATATTAATAGTCATCATCATAATACAGATTAACTTGCTTCTAAAATATTTTTCTGTTTTTGCTCTAAGTTGTTTATCTGAGGCTGGGTTAAAGGAAAGAGACTTGTCTTGACTTAGAGTTTTAGAAGCCTCAGGACCTGCATAGGTATCTACTGTTTCTAGTGAAGGCCTCATGCTGCTACACACATGATGGAAAAGTGGAAGGCAAGCAGGTGCACGCAAAGAAAAACAGGGGGATGACTTCCCACAAGAGGAGATTCCTTCCCTGGACAAAAGCATTAATCCATTCATATGGACCCCACCCCCATGAGGCAAGCATGTCCCCCTAGGCCCCACTGCCCAACACCACTCATGAAAATAGTTTTGGTGGGGATAAACCCTATTCACACCAAGGTACACTCCAAATACTTCACATGCATTCTCTTTCATCATCTTTATAAGGTTGAGTACAAATACCATCTCTATTTTATAGATGGAAAAACTGAGATACAGAGCAATCATGTAATATGGTGATTAGTAACAAAGGTAAGACTCATATTCAGGTCTATGATTCGAAAGAATGCCCCTGATTTCTTTATATAATGCAGACAAGCTCATTAAGCTTCCTGAGTGTTTAACTGAATCTTAACTAATTACAAAATATAAAAGGGAGAATGACCTAAATAATGACAAAAAGCTGATATCAAATCAATAATCTGACCTAAGGAAGCATTAGGAATATTTCTTTTGGAGATTTGGTTTTCTAAAGATTTCTAATTAAACATTTTTAGTGAGTCTACTATAAGCATGGAAAAATTCTTTGTAATAGAATATAGAGAGGATAATTTTCCTGGGGTAAAATTAAAGTTAATTTTAATTCCTAACTATCCAGTGATCACACAGAAGGGAGAGAGAACACTGAGAAGCTCAAAGTTTAAAAGGCTCATGGAAAAAGAGTTAAAAATTGTTTTCCTTTAATATTTTGAAGTACTCTCATTTTAAGATATAATTATATTTTCTATTTCTTCTGGTCCCAAATAGTGTGATCCTATTTTTGAGATAATAGCCTAATTTAACTATTTTTCAGGATGTATTAGTTTATTCATAAACAATCAGTATTTTTCCTCTTAAAATATTGAGAAAAAATTAAATTCAGACAAGATCAGGCATGTTCAGGGTAGTATGGCCATAGACAAGAAAAAATTAAATTCAGTACAAAATATTGTTGCTTCCTATTTTTAATTTTGTGTATTGACTCAAAATGACCTGTGAAGTGTATATTTAAATGTAGTCTTTTAATCAGTTTTATTGCTGGAAAGACTTTCTTCAGAGTGATATTTACTATACTTTTGCTTGGTTTGATTTTACAGGAGATTCCAGTCAAGTTTAATCTGTGCTATTTTAACATTTTACTACAGTTCTCACCCCTGTTGAGAAAGAATTTATTCCTCCTTCAAAATTTATGGGGTTCCTTTACAACTTCTTTCAAAAAGAAAAATAAGTCAAGTTGCAATTAATTCTCTTACAGATAGTTTATGAAATTAGTGCTGACTCTGTCCCTTCCTCTACTATGGTTTGTGAGGCCTTAAAATGTAATTTAAGAGGTGAGATTATAAGCACTTCCTCATTCAGGAAAAAGCAAAAGGAAGAAAACTCGTCTCAGGAAATATAAAAGCCTCAAAAGAATGATTATTTTGTAGGCATTGTGAAGAGAGGGTGGATCACGTGTGAGTTGCGTTCTTTCAAAATTGGCTGTGGCAGTTTGTTAGGTTATAAATTCAAATGTGGTCTCACAAAGGCCAGTCGCTTGAGGAATCTTCACAGGGCATCCTTTCCTCCATACTCACTGTTACCAGGAGGCCATTAACCAACAAGGCACCTTCTCAGTGGGATGCCAGGATTGTAATCCTTCAGTGGCATAAAAGACAACTCCAAATTGTACTCCAGAGAACTGGGCTTTCACGGGGAGATATTTTCAGCCATGTGAACTTGTGGCCTTATTACATATTCTCTGCCAAGTTCCACTTTCCTCACCCGGTTACCCACCTACCTTCTGGAACTCCTGGGACAAGGTGTGTTCATTTTCTTACACATCTCAGATCTGTTCCTCGTTTTCAATAGCTATGTGTATCTACAGGCAAACATCTTTCTATGCTTTCCCTCTCTCACTTGTGAAACTACAGGATGCAGACAAAATGACTTAAAGATCCTTTTCAACTAATGTAATTCTTTAAGAAATTTTGAAAGTGCAGGGCAAAAATGATGATGAAATTATAAAAAACTCTACCTATCTATACATATATCCCAAAAAGAGTAAGAAATTAAATGGTGTAAAAATACTTAGTGAATTTTAAAATTTTTTCTTATTTTTATCTTGGAAACCAAATAAATCACATGAATTGACATAATTTCCTTTTACTAATTTCAGACCTGATCTCTAGTAATTAAAGGGGAAAACCAAACCAAACCAAACCAAATAAAAACATGATTTTACATAAAAATCTTAAGGACTGGACATTTGAATCAGGGCATCACCTGGCGTTTATGACGATCTCCACTACTACTCTTTCAGAAAAAGACATGGTTAATCAATTGTAACACTCTCTGAGCCCAGATTTGGGTTTAAAGTTACAATATACTCCTCACTCTGCTAACCATTTAACCATAAGGCAATTAATTTCATTTTGATGGAGTAGCCCAAAAAGGTTCATGTATAATTTGAAGCCTTCGCAGGCAGTACAGCCACCATCCCTGCCTAATTCTTTCTGAATCTGAGACCTGTGCTACTGACTACTGCTCTGCAGGAGTCATGCCATCTTAGCGTATGAACAAGAGAACTTGAGCAAAGACAAATCCACGCAGAAGAGCAAATTTATGTAAATCAACAAAAAAGGCAAAAAACATGGGAGATCTCCAACCAATTGGCAGAAAATTCACATCATAAAAGAATCACACATAATGAAAGATTTTGCACCAAAATAAACTTTATCTTTTAATTCACTTTTTCTGTCACAATTTTTTGGAGTTCTGTTGTATACTGTGGGAAGACAGATAATGAACAATATCAGTCAATTTACAGCATATTAATGGTATGTACTTCAGAGGAAAAAAAAAGCCAGGAAAGTAAGGGTGGGAATGGTAAAGTAGATTGTAGGCAAGAAAGCAGTCATGAGGTCATCCCTGAATGAGGAGAAGGGAGACGGCTATTGCAGGCTGGGCATGAACACCTGGCTGGGAGGCTGTCACAGTGGCCTCCTGCACTGAAGCTGTGATCGAGTGACAGAGCAGGAGGTCCATTTAGAGAGATGAGGAGGTTGGAAGCACAGATTGAGTTCAGACTTACTGGGCATAATAAAGACTTTACTTTGAGATAGAAACACTTGGGTGATTTTACGTAGAGGCATACAGTCTGGTTCTGAGCATTGAGTAGCACTGTTGAAGTGTTGACTGGTTTCCAGCTGAGAAAGAATTAGAAATATACATTCTGAGGCCAGCTCTGTAGCACTGCGGGTGGAGCCGCCACCTTCAGCACAGGCATCCCATATGGGCGCCAGTTCGAGTCCTGGCTGCTCCACCTCTGATCCAGCTCTCTGCTGTGGCCTGAAAAAGCAGTAGAAGATGGCTCAAGTCCTTGGGCCCCTGCACCTGCGTGGGAGACCCAGCGGAGGCTCCTGGCTTCAGATTGGCACAGCTCTGGTCATTGTGGCCAACTGGGGAGTGAACCAGTGGATGGAAGACCTCTATCTCTGCCTCTCCTTCTTTGTGTAATGCTGACTTTCAAATAATAAATAAATCTATTTTTTAAAAAAAGACATAGACATTGTGACTTTAATGTGCATAGGCTTACTAAAGGGAATTATGCTGATAGAGGCTGAAGTGTGCCCTCCATCTTGAAATTCTTATGTTGAAGTCCTAAGCTTCAGAACTTCCAAATGTGACCATATTTGGAAACACAGTTTTTGAAGAGTCTATTAAGATAAAATAAGGTTATCAGGGTGGGTCCAATTCAATCTGTGTCCTTAAAAGAAGAGTCAGGCTACCCCAGGAGACCCTGGGATGCACACACAGAGAAAAGGCCTTAGGAGGACAGAGAGAGAACATGGACATGAACAAGCCCAAGAGGGACACCTCAGAAGGAGCTAACCATGCTCAACCCCTAGATTTCATACATCTAGCCTCCACAACTAGAAGAAAATAAACTTCCATGGTTGAAGTCTCCTGGACTGTGGTATTTGGTAATGGTAGTCCTAGCCAAACAATACACACACCTTAGTAAACCATGTGGTCAAATGCATGTTTCTTATGGAGAATGACCATATTCAAACTACAACAGTGCTGACAAAATGTTTTTTCTTCTTCTTTTTCCTATTATAAATATATTTGATATTTAATAGAAATATTTGGAAAGCACATACCCTAGCCTATGGAAATCAGAGGCAACCTCAGTTCTACAGCTCATTTTGCATGTACTTATTTAAAAAGGAACTGCCTCATCTAAACATTGCCAACAGAGCCCACCCCTGAGGAACTTATACAGTATGAAGGCACTATTAACCATTGTATTACACAGTCCTTAAGGAAAACTCTAATTTTTAGTCTCTTCAATTACGACTGACCTTTTATTCTTTTTAAGATTTATTTATTTATTCAAAAGTCAGAGTTACACAGAGAGAGGAGAGGCAGAGAAAGAGAGAGAGGTCTTCCATCCAATGGTTCACTCCCCAGATGGCCGTAACGGCCAGAGCTGTGCCGACCAGAAGCCAGGAGCTTCCCCTGGGTCTCCCACATGGGTGCAGGGGCCTAAGGACTTGGGCCATCCTCCACTGCCTTCCCAGGCCATAGCAGAGAGCCAGATTGGAAGTGGAGCAGCCAGGTATTGAAGTAGCACCCATAAGGGTTGCCGATGCTTCAGGCCAGGGCGTTAACCCACTGTGCCACAGCGCTGGCCCCCATCTTTTGTTCTTATACATGTTTTAAACTATTGGGATGAGCTTGATCAAGGTAGAAAACCTTTTTAAATAATATAGAAATTTTAAAAACTGTTCATTTATTACTTAGACTTCTCAATTCTTATTCTCAAAATCTCTTTGTCTTAAAGTCTTAGTATTTCTTAGAGTTCAAATCAGGTAAAAGTTAATATAGTGTTTCTCTGATCAAACCAAAGAAAATGAGTGAAACAAACAAAAATACATAGAAATAAGTTAGATACAACCAGAGCCTCTGTGGTTAAAATTGTTGGGGGTGGATGGTGAATATATAAATGTATCTTTTTGGACCCTCATTCATAACCCAGCACCCACACATGCACGCACATGCAGAGACACATACAGACAGCATGTCCTCTACAAAGGACTGCCAAATAGAGTATAGGGCATTCAGCTAATTTTAATTCAGTTGCACAACAAATGTTTAGTGTAAGTGTGTCCCAAATACTGACTGAAATTTTGTTTAATAAATCTGGCAACCTGCTATTTTTATTCGTTCTGTTAGTGGTGTGGTGGAGCTGTCTTGCCTAAGCTTGAAATAATTGATTATTAAGTTTCTGGAATTTTACAGTCTATATGATATCCAAATAGTAACCTGAAAGCACCAGGGTGGGAGTATTAATACGAATTACTAGAACTGAAAAATCAGGGTACGTTCATTTGGAGAACTGGTTGCTAAGCAACTACCAGAACACCACTGCATCCTTGGAAGGAACAGATTTCTCCGAGCACCATCTGAAACCACATTTTTTCTAAATAAGGAAAAAGCTTACACAGACAAAACTCTGTAATTTATAAAACAGTTCCACGAACATTACTTCACTGAGTCCTTGCACTAAACTAATGCTTGTTCTCAGTAAATATACAGTGGGGGGGGGGGGGAGGTCGCAGGAAGATGAAATGCATTTCTCAAGGTAAGCAACTGGTGAGGACACAAAGTAGTGAAGGAAGCAAGAATGGATGGAGTCAGACAAGCCTAAAATAATCCCATTTATGACCAACTCACTGCTGGGGAAATAGATCTTCGGTGTGGAGAAAACTGGTTTTAACCACTTTCCAGAAGGGATCAAAGGGTGGTAAAACCTGACATTATGTCAGTTCTGGTGTGATTGCTTTTGAGCATACTTGCAATACAATGTTGTTTATTGTGACACAGCAGTTAAAAGAGACTGCCGAAAGTGTCCCTAGGATTGGCCTTTATTAAACCAGACACAGATCAAATTGATACTGAAATTTCTTTTTTTTTTTGGTCCCTTATTGATAGGATACATGCATATAAAATAAATTTAATAACCTTACCAGGTTTTCCAGGATTTTAAACTGGTTTATGTATTCTTTGCAAAAAATATTTAGTATGAACCTAATCAAGCCTGTAGATCTAAACTTTAATTTATAGCAAATATAAGGGTAATTCAAATAGTTTGTGTAAATGGAATTAAAAGTTTATTTTGTGGCCAGCACTGCGGCTCAGTAGGCTAACCCTCTGCCTGTGGCGCTGGCACACCTGGTTCTAATCCCCGTCAGGGCGCCGGATTCTGTCCCGGTTGCCCCTCTTCCAGGCCAGCTCTCTGCTGTGGCCCGGTACTGCAGTAGAGGATGGCCCAAGTCCTTGGGCCCTGCACCTGCATGGGAGACCAAGAGAAGCACCTGGCTCCTGGCTTTGGATCAGCGCGGTGCACCGGCCGCAGCGGCCATTGTGGGGTGAACCAATGGAAAAGGAAGACCTTTCTTTCTCTCACTGTCCACTCTGCCTGTCAATAAATAAATAAATAAAAACAGTAAAAAAAAAAAAGCTTATTTTGCTGCAAAAAAATTCTTAAAACCCTTGCATACTCTTACAAGAGATAAACAGGTTAAAACAAATGCGTTAAACCATAGAAGGAGTAGTGATAAATTCAGAACACAGAATATTTTATGGGAAAACTGGTGTAAACTCTTCAAAAAGCAAAAACCATTAAAAAAGAAGATGTGTGTGTCGACCAGACTATTTTTTAAAAGAGTCTAGAGAGATATAACATCACATGCAGTATATGAACCTAAATTGAATTTGAGAGGAACCATAAAAAGAGTCAGAAACTACATCCTTGGCATCCGAGGCGAAATTTGAACATTAGTTATTAGAATATTAGATAACAACAAGGAATTTGGGGTGTTAGCATTATTACAGTTATGTTACAGAATATCCTCATTTCCAAGTATTCCATTGTGAAAGGGCCCTGTCTGCAATTCATTTTCAAGCCTTTCAGAATGAAAGTGTGCATTCACATCTAGACACAACACAAATGTAGCAGTATATTAGTTGTTCCATTCACATCAAATGCATAGATATTCACTGTACTAGCATGTCATCTTTTCAATTTATTTGAGAATTTTTTTTAAAAGGTGAAGCTCTGAAAAACACACAAAAGCTGAATAAGGCTCTGTTCCTATACAAACCACCTCATCATTTGGAAGGCCATGCTGGGTTGACTTCAGAATTCTAGGATCTTGCTATCTTGTCTGCACAAGATTCAGGCACCCAATGTGAAAGTTATTTGACTCCCCCTCCTTTTCCAGGTTGGTAATCTACCTGAAACATCGCACACAGGCCCCTTTGTCAGGAACAGGGTTCTCTCTAAAGGCTCATTCTTCCTCTTTACGCTCTCCTGATTGAGGGAAACTTTATTTAGTGTTGAAGACAAGAAAGATTCCCTCTGAATGCTTAGTGTATCCTTTTGAATCTTTTGTTTATTCCCCAAGTTTTGAGCTTTCGAATCTCAGAAATGGATATATCCATCTTTTCTTCTCTGGGTTCTCTTGGGTTATCACTACCCTGAGGTTAAGCACAGTCAGTCCCAGCTGGAATAAAAGTTCTAAACTTGACCCATTAGCCACTACATCACAAAAACACCAGTGTGTACTAACTCATGATGCTTCCAGAATCCCATCCTCCCACATTTGTCATTCTGTATAGACTAATTCCTTCTAATCATTTTTACATCAATGTATCTTAAGTAAGTTCACAAACAAAATGTGCAAACTGGAGTTCTCTAAAAGGAAGCAACCCATCACAAATACTCTGTGAGACATACACATGTAATTTTAAATTTTCTAGTAGATATATTAGAAAAGTAAGAAGTAAAATGTAATTTAATAATATATTTAACTCATTATATCTGGAATATTATTTTTCAACAAGTAATCATTATATTAAAAAGCTTTTGACATCTTTTACTACATGCTGAAGATTTGAAACCCAGTGCATATTTCACAGTTATGGTGTATCTCAATTGGCACTAGCCAAATTTCAAATGCTAAATGTGGAGATTACTGTATTGAATAGTGTGATTCTAACATCTCTTTTTTCAATGCATAACAAAATATCAAATGCTTCGAAACTGAATATGGTTCATTTTCTAATTTGAATCTTTGTAATATTTCTCCATTTGATTCATGCAGGATAACAATTGATAATTAAAAATTTGTGTATCACACACTTAAAATGACACATAAAAACCTATCAGACTTTGGAAATTATGATTTTAGGTTTAGGCAACTTTTTTTGTATTACATCTGTGTTTGCCCACAGTATGGCTTGACATTAGAAATAAGTAAGAATTATAATTATATTCCATAAGTACATAGGGTCATTGTTGATCAGATGATAAGAAAAACTTCCTAGAAAAAAAAAAAAAACAGTAGGGGATGAGAAAAGAAGCAGAAAACATTTTGAAAAACTGGATTTCTGAGGCCAATGCTGTGGGGTAGCAGGTAAAGCCGCTGCCTGCAGTGCTGGCATCCCATATGAGCACTGGTTCAAGTCCCGGCTGCTCCACTTCCAATCCAGCTCTCTACTGTGGCCTGGGAAAGCAGTAGAAGATGGCCTAAGACTTTGGGCCCCTGCACCTGCATGGGAGATCTGGAAGAAGCTCCTGGCTTCAGATCAGCACAGTTCTGGCCATTGTCATCAGTGGGGAGTTGAAACAGCGGATGGAAAACCTCTCCCTCTCCCTAGATTTCCTATTTCAACTAGGTTGTTCCTGATGACACTTAACTGATTTGGGTTCAGGGGTAAAAGTCAATGTAGATTTATGAAAACTGGAAGCAAGCCTAGGAATCATAAAAATTCAAATGACAATTTTGGTATTCAAAAAGGAAATAAAATACATGAGGAAACATGCTCTATTTTTAATGTAGTAGAGACCCTATCTTTGGGGGAACACATAAAAAACTACTTATACATGCTTTCTTAATGCTCAGGGAGTATGTTTCTTTCACGTCTTAAGTACATAGTAAATATTTTTAAATAAATGAAGGCAGCAGATGTGTAACTTCTTACTGAAACCTGACACTAAATGAGATACTATGTAAGTAACTAGGACATGGGTAATAATGGCTGAATTCTAAATATGTTTGGATCAAAAGCCAAAAGGCTGATACTCTACCACCCTGAATAACTTAATCCAAATTTAATCTACCTTTTATTCTCTACATAACAGCTCCCAAAAGGTCTAGAATTTATTCTTTATAAATATTCCTTGTCCTATTGTATCTATGGTGCTGTCGTCTTCTGGTGATATGTTATGATCAGGTCATTTTTATAAACAGAGCCTATGTGTACATAGTCCTTCTCAATCATATGGTAATCAAATTGGCTGCTTAGAAATCAAAGTTTCATTCAGTCCTTTCTAAAATCTACAGATTGTTCAGTAATTTATATAAAGCCATCTGACCTGAGCAGTGGTACAAAATAGACTGTAGAGTCAGTTTCTAAACCCAGTATTTTATAATTTATAAAACATACCTAACACATCCAATATTTAAAAAATTTGAATCTAAGCTTCCTTTTTAAAGTTATATAGAAAAATTTTTTGATTAGTGGAAGAATTGCTTTATGTAGGTGAGAAATATTTCCTATGAATTGAGGTAATATTAAAATTAGCAAAATTGTGATTCCATTTAACTTGAGAAAGCTGCTTTAAACAACCTGGCTAAATTGCCTAGGGAGTTTTAAAGATATAATGGGAAAAATTAAATCCAATAAGAATGAAATACTCTAAGAGCTGGTAAAATTTAATCTCAAGCAGCAAATGAAGAAAAAAAAAAAACCACCATAACTCTTTCCCATTTAGCAATCACATAAAACTTGGAAAATGTCATTTGAATCCATGTTCTAACTCTACAAGAACTCTTAACAAAGCTTAATGAAGGCTTTAGATTTCAAGACATAAATATAGTCTGAAATGGTTACTAAGATATTTTTATTAGATTTATTATTTCCTTTAAGGAATTCATGTAGCTGTCTAAGATTTATCAAATTGATGGATACCAAGAAAATAATCTATGGTCTTAATTGCCAAGTTCCCAAAACATAAAGAATGACACCAGGATCAGAGGGCAAAAATATGTTCTTTGATCAGAGAGTACAAACATTATAGGACTTTTGCTGCCACACAAATACAGTTAGGTGAGATTTATTCACACAATGCATGAAAATTGCATTGTTTGTTTCTTCAGAGAATAAAAAGCCCGTGTTGATTTTAGCCATGTTAGTATTACTACGTACTCTATTTTAAAAAAAGAAACTCAACAGAACTGAATGGATGACATCTATGATACCCTTCTCATGAAGCTGTACAATGAAAACTTTCAAATTTGGGAAAGAAATTATATGTTTTTGTTTTAGATAGAAGAATCTTTCACTGCTGACTCTGATATCCATACCATCACTTGAAGTCAATAAATCTGAAATCCATATTGGAAGCCAGAGTTTCCATGCTGGAGAAACTTCACATAGATGTAACTAGATGTGTGAGAGATTTTTGATGTAACTAGCCCCTGAACATCTCCATTTGGTTCTCCCAAAAGCAAAGTGGAAGGTATTGCCACTTGCGATCATCTCCTGTTGGTATCATCTACCACTGTTGACCATGCTACTACCACTTCTTCAGTGGTCCAGAGCAAGCATTTTATAAAAGGACCAACTTTGTGGTACAACAAGTTAATTGGTCCCCTGGAACACTTTCATTCCATATCAGAGTGCTGGTTCAAGTACAGGCTACTCTGCTTCAATGCAACTTCTTACTAACGCACCTGCAAAGGCAGGGGAAGATGGTCCAAAAGCTTGAGGTCCTACCACCCATATCTGACACCTGGATGGAGTTCCTGGATCCTGACTTCAGCCTGGTCCATATTTGGATGTTGTAGCCATTTCAGGAGTGAACCAGCAGATCAAAAATCTCTCTCGCATCTCTGTTCACTCTGCCTTTCTAATAATTGAAAATAATTCTTTAAAAAGCACTTTAGAGATATTTTAAGTGGCTCTTTATCATCCATAGTCAAATTTTCCAAAGACTGTAACAAACATACCCATGATAGTGATTAAAGTATTTTCCTCTACCTGGAAGTAATCTATAGAGCAAAGCATTACTGTGAAGTCATCTATTTTCTTTAGGTGAGTTCTGGAGTTTTCCCTCAGAGTCATGAGCGATTCCCTTGATGGGTTTTTTGTTGTTGTTGTTGTTGTAAAAGATTTATTTATTTGAAAGGCAGAGTTAAAGAGAGAAGGAGAGGCAGAGACACAGAGAGAGGTCTTCCTTCCGTTGGTTCACTCCCCAAATGGCTGCAATGGCCGGAGCTGTGCCAATCCAAAGCCAGGATCCAGGAGCTTCTTCCGGATCTCCCACTTGGGTGCAAGGGCCCAAGAACTTGGGCCATCTTCTCCTGCCTTTCCCAAGCCATAGCAGAGAGCTGGATTGGAAGTGGAGCAGCCGGGACTCGAACCGGTGCCCATATCGGATGCTGGCACAGCAGGCAGCAGCTTTACCCACTATGCCACAACATCAACCCCAATAAGTCCCTTGATGGTTTAAACTGTCTATAATTATAAGCAGAAACTGAAAGGCAAAAGGGGAAGAGTATCATTTGTGGAGACATGCAGAACATCTTAGTTTGGACTACTCTAATAATTACCATACACTGGGTATCTTATAAACAACAGAAATGTAATTCTCACTGTTCTGGAGGCTGGAAATCTAAGATGCCAGAATGGTCAAATACGGCGGGAGTTCTCTTCCAGGCTGTTCACGTGGTATCTCCACAAGGTAGGTAGAGAACCATGCGGGCTTCTTTCAGAAGGGTGTAAATTCCATTCATGAGTCTTCTATTTGTATATCTAATTACCTCCTACCCTCAAAGCCCCATCTCCTAATCTCACAATGGGGGTTAGGATTTCAACGTATGAACTTGAGGGGATACAAATCCATCTACAGCAGAGTTGAGAATACAGTAACCTTCCCATCTACTTTTTTTTTTCAGAAAATATTTAATAAATATACATTTCGAAAGTGCAACTTTCCCATCTACTTCTTATTTCTTATGAAAAGGAACCTTCAAATTTTCTGGCCCAGATGCTTGCAATGCCATCATCCCATGTAGCATCAGTTCAATTCCCAGCTGCTCCACTACTGATCCAGCCCTCGGCTAACGTGCCTGGGAAAGCAGAGGAAGATGGTCCAAGTGCTTGGGACCCTGCATCCACATGGGAAACCGGGAGCAAACTCCTGGCTCCTGACTTCCGTCTGGCTCAGCCCTAGCTGTTGTGGCCACTTGGGGAGTGAACCAGTAGTGGGAAACTCTCTCTGTAACTCTGCCTTTCAAATAAAATAAATAAATCTTTAAAAAAAAGTTTCAAACTAGTGAAGGATACTTTCCTGAAACTCGTACCTCCTAACTGGCAGAGCATCCAATATTGCTGAGTGTGAAGAAAGGGTCAGGAGAGAACAGAATAGCTGAAACAGCAAGTACCAGGAGCCAGTCTTCATTCCCACTGCGGGATGGGTGAATCCCAATTTCCCTCATTTAGACTGGAGACTAAGGCTTACGTCATAGTTCTGGTTCGAGTACCATGTAACCAAGGATGGTAGACATTAAGTGCTCAAGTGGTCCTTGACAGGGAAGATTATAGGGTGAACCCTTCTTGTGTTGGGGAATAGGAAGGAAAAGGATTCCCGGGAAGGGAGGAATTGGCCAATGCCCAGCTAGATAGATCTCCTGGGTCAGGGGACTGCAGCGGGTGGTTTTGTAGCAGTCTCCAGATAAAAAACAATGCACTCACTGAAGATGGTCTCCAGATTTCCCACAGAGGCAAAACAATAGCCTGACAGCCTTATGATGAGCAAGAGAAAGGGGACAGTGTGGCTGCCAGCAAGGGGAGAAAGGGGACAGTGTTGCTGAAGTATGCAAATGCCCTCCCTGCCCTGTGCCACCCCTTCCCTGCCACTGCTGGCCAGTCTTGAAGGATGACATAGGAAGAAAGGGGGAGGGGAGGGTTGAAGAAAACCAGTCAAGATCCCCTGCCCTTAGGTCTAGTCTGTGCTGAAGGAATAGAGTTCTGAAAAGCAGAAAAGACTGTTTTAAAAACCAAGAGTGACTAAAATATTATGAAATTATATTGACATTTTATGAAGACCATTTGCTTCCCAGGTGAAAAACAGACTACATAATTACAATTTTGGGGAGAAAAATCTGTTCCATGTTTATATCAGTGTGAGTGTGCATGGACATTCAAGCTTCTCAATCATTTTTTCCAAATCTATTCTTATTGTTTTGGTTCTGCTATAACTGCCAAGGCCCAGTTCCACATAACCATCTCTCATCACCATCACATTCATTGTTTTTCATTCCTTCTAGCCCATTTTTCTCCAATTTTTCTAGCATTGTTTTTCTTTATCCTTTCTAACTTCAGATCTGATTAGCCTGTCACTATTTAGTAATTACCACTTCTTAGCAAATATGATTTTTTTGATTTTGTATGAAATTTTGCAGGTGTTTTATTTCCTGCCTACCTTTTCAAAATATATATAAATATCTGCTGCTCAAAATTCATACAATTTCAAAGCCAAACTACTTACAATCCCTGAACATTACTTCTTCTCTCAGCAGATATATTTTTGCATTTACTTTTCCCTTTTGCTTGCAATGCCTGCGCTAGGTCATTCATCCATTTTCAAAAATAATCTAAATTCTAAGTGGCCACAAAGCCATCTCTGGCTTCTTGAGGTGAACTCAAGTGTTCTTCTCATGGATTCCTTCTGTATTTTGTACATAACATCCTCACAACAACAACTTCTCAGATTCATACCAAGTGTTTGCCATCCACTATGCTAAAAATTACTGTCAAAATCAATTAGGTTTGTTTTAGAAGGTTTCTTGTCTCTTATCATCAGGAAAAGATATGCTTGTCTTGAATAATTTTATGGGCTTTAAATAAGAACCGTTAAGCCTGTACCTTTCTATAGAAGCTTCTAACACCCTCAAAGGCATCTTGCACATACTAGCAAACCAGCTGCATTTTCTTTGATGAATAAATGAATTCTAACATCTCTCTTTTGCTTTGGTCAATAGAAAACTCAACGATAATTTCTGGTGTATCTGTCATAACCACACAGGACCTGATGATCTGTGTGTGATGCTTTCACTCTTTTTTGTTTATTATTAAACATAGCACTTCACATGCTTAGTTTTCCTTTTTCATCTTTAAATCAAATACAAATACGTCCCTCATTTCCCTCTTGAAAGCAAAATAGGGCACAACCATAAAAATTGCACATTATTTAACAATAAAGAATGGATACAAACACAACATCAACATAATTTGGCACAGTTTAGTAGGATAGAATTGAATTACCATTGAACTTTGTGGACATTGTGTGGCAGAAAGCAATAAAGTTTGGTGATTCCATTTTTAATTCAATTTTCACTATAATAAGCTATAGTCAGATGTTTGGTAAAATATGTTCAAGTGACAGGCATGAAAGTATCAGAAAGATATCATTCTAGCTTTACAACATCACATAGGTTTTTCCAGAAACATAACCACAATGAAGATCTAAAATTACAAGAAACTGCTCATGCTGAATGTTCCCAGTTACAAAAGAAATTACTCTAACACAGGAACTATTCAAGTTCCTTATGTGTGCTTCTTTCTTAGTTATCTGTACTCTGCTCATCTCAGACAGAGGACAATATGGGTTGATACTGCAGGTAGGAAGAAAATGTACTTAGAGGATACTTTGTTTGCATTCTTAGAAATTTTATCCTGTACCTCATTTAACTTCAAAATAGCTCCTGGCTTATGCCTGGCTTACCCTCCGCAGTTGTGGTCATTTGGAGAATGATCCTGCAATGGAAGATGCCTCTCTCTCTCTCCCTCCCTCCTTCCCTCCCTCCCTCCCTCCTTGTCACTCTTTCAAGTTAATTAATTACTTAGTCTTTTCTTTAAAAGAATATATTCAGTTGGTCTTTAATTTCTACTCTCCTTTTACATCTGATGATGATTACACAAACGAGAAGACTGAGCCTAAGAGAGTTTAGGGACTTGCCCCAAAACTCAGTATTAATGGGCGACTAAAGCACAGGGAGGTGAGGGAGGAAAGCACAGACAGAGGGGCAGCAAGGATCAGATAGGAACCACGTGGAGACGTGAAGCTACTTTCACAGCCCAACAGCTTCAGTGCTTGGAAAATTATTTAGACTGCTTGAGGATCTGCAGATTGATAATTAGGCCTACCTCTTAGCGTTGTGAGAATGAAATCGGATTGCATATCAGAAGCAGATGTGATATAAGTGTATGCTTGATCTATTATTGGATAATTGATTAATGAAAAGTTCTAGCACATTTTTTAAAAAGGATTTCATGAATTCAAATATATGACTGCATGACACATAGAAAGCCATATAAGAACTATTAAATGGTATGTTACTAAAACTCTCTAAACAACAATTATTATTAAAGTCTCTAAATAAGCATAGCAGTTTTTATCACTAATAAGTTACCAAGCCTGAGTTCCAGTTCTTGTCCAGTTTATTTTTCTAACATTCTATACAGAAGTACGTTAGGAAAAAATAAATAAAAAACTGACAGTGAACATGGCTACCATGCAAAATCTGTCTTTCTCTAATTGGAGCCAGCAATATTCCATGTGCCCTTTCAGCTGGCCAGGGGCTATTTCCTTGTGTGGGAGAGATTTGACACTGCCATTCCCAATTCATGAACCCACATGTCACTGTCACAGGCCTGGTTTTGATCTCTGAAGCACCTCTCCCTAAACTGGTATTCAGACTCTTTGCTTTTAAGGAAGAGAGACCTGGTGCCTCTATCAGATATTATTAACCTGAGAAGAAACACAAGTCCTGCTATGACAGATGTGGCTTGTGATATAAGCATGCTGTCGTCTCTAAGACTTCAGCCTGGACAAGCAGTCTGAAGGGGACTACCCAGCCTGCTGACTGGCATCGCGTGTACAGAGAACCATCTGGACAAAGGGTTGAATCTGTTTCAAATCAGGAGCAGAAATACAGTAAGATGATTGCACTGTGATTAAATAACTAAAAACAATTTATCAGCTCAATAAGTTGTCACACCATCTGTCACCTAAATGAGGCAGTAAAACAGATTTGGTCTATATCATAGCCCTATTAAATGTGAACCGGATCTGATTATTCATTTTTTTAATTCTTATTTTGCATTATCCTTGTGGAGTAAACTTCCCAGTTTTAGTAGTCGTTCATCAACAATTTAAATCTTTCCCTGAATTTTTGCTCTTCTGTTCCCTGAAATTGCTACCCAAAACTCTGTCATATTTTCTTTCATTTTAAGATTCAATTAGCTTGAAATGCTCTCTAACTGATATCAACTGTCATTTCTTGGGGGCTCAACATGTGCTAGGCTCTACAGGGAGTCAAATTTAACATTCACACTAGGCATGGTATAAAGATTCTATGATTCTTATGTCATGGATCACCCCCTTCAAGTCCACACACAAAGTCCTTTGTAAATTCTTTCAAATTCATATGTAACTGCCTGCTTTCTTAGTTTCTATTAATAATTTCATTTGCTTTTTGGCACTTTTTTCATTTTTAAATGTAATAAGAATTATGTCATGCCACTGAGGGTATGAGTAAGATCACACAATTACTCAAGTTCAGTTAGAACAATCTAAAAACATAAAATAGGTCAATATTAGTAGGAAGTTCAAAATTATATTCGAGGCCAGCAATTTGCCAACCTGGATAAGAGGAAACAGCGCAGTACGTAGGTCCTCAGTCCTCCCTTCTGAAGAGGGAAAGCGCTAGCACTTAGTTTGTACAGAGTAAGAAATCAGAGTTACACCATCAGCAAGAAAAGATCAACAAGGTAACGATTCACTTGAAGTTTTTTCATCTGAAAATATACAAAGTATTTTAATTTTGGCATAGACACATGGAGCACTTTCCAGTTTAGTACCGTGTCAGCTGTGATTTATACATGGATAAGTGAGCAAGAATTCTTGAAACTTTTCAGTGCTCTTGAGCTCCTAAAGATGTTGCCTAAGAGGAATCCTGGCATCCTCCAGTTCGCCCCTGCCCTCCCTTGCTGGTACAGAGGGCTGCCACTGAGGTCTTCCTTCCTCTGCCTATTGTGGCTGCGTCAGCCTATGTCTCTGCCCAGGCCTCTATCCTGTTAAAGGGTGGTGGCTGCAAGAGGGATTTCCTTAGTTTGGTGATGTCATTCTCTTGCTCAGGTCTAGTACCCAGTCCGTCCAAGTACACACAGACATGCTCCTCTGAAGTCTTTCTTCAAGGGAGCATCTGGATCCAACGCTCACCACATGGAACCTGCAAATCCTGTCTTCATGTCTTGAGAGATCATCCAGCACAGGGACTCGCTCTGCACTCTGGTGATTCAGCCGAAAACCTTGATGGTCACCAGAAAGGGCTGAAAGGGAGCTTAGCCATCCCAAATGAGTCACTGTCCAATTCTTTCCATTCACATCACTCTTCCCAAGGATGAACACAGAACTTCTTACATGTGTGTGTGTGCGCGCGCACACACACACACGCTTGCACAAACACATATAAAACCCACAATATATACTCTTGGTTGGTCATCTACATATCTTATTATAAATTTTCCTTGCCTTTTCTACTAGATTCACTTTTTTATAATTGCCAGGAGTAGGATATTTGGGAAAGAACTGCAATATATTTTTTTTAAAAATAAGATTTATTTATTTGAAATCAGAGTTACACAGAGAGAGAAGGAGAGGCCAAGAGAGAGAGAGAGAGAGGTCTTCCATCTGCTGGTTCACTCCCCAGTTGGCCACAACAGCTGGAGCTTCACCCATCTGAACCCAGGAGCCAGGAGCTTTTTCCAGGTCTCCCATGCAGGTGCAGGGGCCCAACGATGTGGGCCATCTTCTACTGCTTTCCCAGGCCATAGTAAAGAGCTGGATTGGAAGTGGAGCAGCCAGAACTCAAATTGGTGACCATGTGGGATGCTGGCATTACATGCAGTGGCTTTACCCACTACACCACAGCACCAGTCCCAAGATTCAAATCTTAAATACGGGGCTGGTACTATGGCATATTGGGTTAAGCTGCCATCTGTGATGCCAGTATCCCATAGGAACACTGGTTCCAGTTCCAGCTGTTCTACTTCCAGTCCAGTTCCCTGCTAATACTCCTGGGAAACAGTGGAAGACGGCCTAAGTCCCTCGGCCCCTGCACCCATATGAAAGACCCAAATGAAGCTCCTGGATCCTGGTTTTTGCCCGCCCCAGCCCCTGCCATTTCAGCCATTTGGGGAGTGAATCTGCTAGTGGAAGATTTCTGTCTCTCTCTGTAACTCTGCCTTTCAAATAATATAAATAAATCTTTTTAAAAAATCAAATATGTGCTCAATGCCTATTTCTGCCCTTTCTTCCCTAAATAGTATCTTTTGCATATGGTAAGTGAGCAAAATATTTAGTGAATGAGAATGTGAATGAACTGCAGTATTTTTAATTCAAAGAAATCAAGCTGATTCAAAGCTCAAAATTAAAAATTTTACATTTAAAATAATTGAGAACAGAATAGAGACTCAAAAATTTCTTACTTAGAGACTAACTACAATCAATCATTCATTCAAGAAACATTTATTAGGTACACTGAGCTTGGCACTATGCTATATGTTAGGGTCACAAAAATAAATCAGCCTGATATCAAGGAGTTCATAATCTATAGAGAACAACACATACACAAGTATTTATTTTTTGGTGTAATGAAGATAGTGACAATGAGTCCTAGATGCTGGGGGTTACAGAGGACACTCAGTTGTGTAGTACTCTAATTCCACCAATGTAAAATGCAATATGACACCCTGACACAATTGCCTGTGGGATAATTGCTTCATGTGGAAAACTGCAAGCTCCATGAGGTCACTCACAAAAGTCTCCCAAGTAATTAGGCAAGGGTCTGGAAAACATAGGAACTGAATAATCTCTTGAATAAATCAATGAATGGATTGATGATACTCATGCTGCTGCTACTGCTTCTGTTAAGAGCTGAGACGACTTCAAGGATGCCCAGGATTGAAGGAGATCAGACTCCAGCGTCAGATAAACCTGGTTTTCAGCCCCTTACTATGCTTAGACGAAGGTGTTGCCTTTCTAAACTTTGGTTTTTACATTCATGAAACTGAAATACTACTACTACCTAACTCATAGCTTTATTGTGAGATTAAGATAGGAAACAAAAACACCTACCATGCTACCTAATACACAGTATGCACCAAAATATATGCTTGTCATTTATAATTTCTGTATTTTTATCTTTTTGTTACTGTAAATGGAAGCAGAGGAAAAATGGCAATATTTCCTCTCAATGTAAATCCGCTAACAATGGTTCACATCTGTTGATAAAAGGATAAAGGAGCTCCCTAATCTTCCCTTGAAATGTTATTACTCCTGAGATACTAATAATTTTCACAATTTAAAAATCAAATACCTTCTGTCCTTAAGTTTCTATATGAGAAGTTCATGAAAACAAATCAAGCTTATCATTAAAGACTAAAACGGTTTCAACTAATATCGAAATCGCTAGAAAATATGAATATTCTTTGTCCCAACAGGTTCTTGAGATTTATCAATAGATAAAATAAATACATGCAATGATTTCAGTGCAATTTTGTTCATGCTAATGATACTTAGAGTAAAATTCAAAACACAAACATCCAGTTATGATGAAGTTACAACACATATATGTAATAACTTCCAGATGTCACTTTTTTAGGTACAGTTATTTTTATTTTACTTATTTGAAATTCAGAGTTAAAGAGAGGCAGAGAGAGAAAGAGTAAGAGAGAAAGAGGAAGACACAGAGAGAGAGAGAGAGAAGGAGAGAGAGAGAAAGGTCTTCCATTTGCTGGTTCACTCCCCAGATAGTCACAAAGGCCAGAGTTGTGTGGATCTGAAGCCAGAGTCAAGACCTTCTTCTAGGTCTCCCACATGGGTGCAGGGGCCCAAGGACTTGGGGCCATCTTCCACTGCTTTCCCAAGACACAGCAGAGAGCTGGATCAGAAGTGGAGCAGACAGGATTCATCCCATATGGGATGCCAGCACTGCAGGCAGCAGCGTCACAGCACTGGCCCAAATGTCATTTTTTTTTTTGACAGAGTTAGACAGTGAGAGAGAGAGAGAGAAAAGGTCTTCCTTCCATTGGTTCACCCCCCCAAATGGCCGCTATGCTGGCACGCTGCGCTGATCTGAAGCCAGGAGCCAGGTGCGTCCTCCTGGTCTCCCATGCGGGTGCAGGGCCCAAGCACTTGGGCCATCCTCCACTGCACTCCCAGGCCACAGCAGAGAGCTGGCCTGGAAGAGGAGCAACTGGGACAGAATCTGGCACCCCAACCGGCACTAGAACCTGGGATGCCGGTGCCACAATTGGAGGATTAACCTAGTGAGCTGAGGCACTGGCCCAGATGTCCCTCTTAATTCCATATTTTCTCATACAAATATACCATCATTTTTCCGGTTCATGGGCAAATATATTGTTTTGAAGTTTTGTCACTATTCATAATGTAGAAATGGTATCTTTTATATACATATTCTGTGTTGCTTTTATTATGATAGGTTCCTAAAGCTAATATTCCTGGATCAAAAGGAATGTGGGAATTATTATGAAAGTCCTTTGGAGGAATAGCAAAATACACAACAACCCCAAGACATACTAGAAGTAATGACTGAATTTAATGTATTTTAATGGTAAAGTTGGAGAGCTCAAGAGAACTTACCCTATGAGACATCTTTTATCATCACCCAGCTATTCAATTAATCCAAATGTTTCAGGAAAAGACTATGGATGGAGAATAAAAGCATATATAGTCCCTCCACTTGGGAAATATCTTTCCTCTTTTGGCAAATTGAGGAAATATATTTTACTTGTTGCACACAATAAATCAGTATCTATGTAAAATACTAACTCATTCAGCCAGATGCATAACGTATTTTATTTCATATGGCAGGGGCTATTTTTATCAGTAACTGGAAAAGTAATTCTATGACTATAGACAGGATGTAGAAGATTAAACTCTTGAAAACCATTTGTTTTTATTATCTTAAGAGACATATAAGACATAAGCCTAATACGCCTCATTCAGGGCACAAAACCAACATTTTTCTTTAAGTCTCTGGTATTGGTAACTATTAAATTTTTTAAATCTGAAAGGAGCTCACAAATTGGGCATCATATTTTTATTAGTAACAATATAAATATATTGTACCCTGAATTTTATACTAATATTCACTTTTTAAAAGAAATGGCACTGGCCAGTGCCATGGCTCACTAAGCTAATCCTCCAATTGCAGCGCCAGTACCCTGGGTTCTAGTCCCAGTTGGGGTGCCGGGTTCTGTCCCAGTTGCTCCTCTTCCAGTCCAGCTCTCTGCTGTGGCCCGGGAAGGCAGTGGAAGATGGCTTAAGTGCTTGGGCCCTGCACCCGCGTGGGAGACCAGGAGAAGCACCTGGCTCCTGGCTTTGGATCGGTGCAGCACTCCAGCCGTGGCAGCCGTTTGTGGGGTGAACCAACAGAAGGAAGACCTTTCTCTCTAACTCTGCCTGTCAAATAAAAGAAAAAAAAAAAAAAGAAATGGCAGTAAATCTCTAGCTATTTATATGTATTTTTTGCCCCTTAACTATGAGACAAAGGGTGGGGGAAGAAAGGCAGAATAAAGTGGAGATGGAGGTAATGAAACAATTCACCAATTTTTTAGTATTTATCTTCTAATCAAATAATGTAAGCAATTCACTCAATCAGTAATTCACTCATTCTTATAGTACTCAGAGACTATTCAATATTTCCTATCTATAAATATTATAGGCATAAAATCACAGTGTGATTTATTTAAACTTGCCTTAGACATTAGAAAACAGTGTGTGTATATTAAAATACTGCCTTGAGGGCCCAGCACTGGGGTGCAGCAGGTAAAGCTACCACCTGAGAGGCCAGCATCCCATATGGGCACTGGGTTTAGTCCCAGCAGCTTCATTTCCAGTCTGGCCCTCTGTTAATGGCCTGAGAAAAGCAGCGAAAGATGGCCCAAGTGTTTGGGCTCCTGTTACCCATGTGGAAGACCCAGATGAAGCCCCTGCCTCCTGGTTTCTAGCCAGAGCCATTGTAGTCATCTGGGGAGTGAATCAGCAGATGAGTACTCTCTTTCTCTCTCATTTCTGTGTAATCTTTCAAATAAATCTTTAAAAAAATGCTACTTTATTTCAATTACTATATTTATGTGGCTATGAAATATACTTGGTGCAATTTAAAAAATGTAAATGGAGAATTATTTCCTACATTCTCTTCATCCGAAAAACACCAGTCTCATTGGATACTCTTCCACGACAGACAAGAGAACATCTGTAATGTATGTACTGCTTCTTACTCAGTAATGACCTTCTAGACTACTAAAAGGGTCATCATTTTTCTTATTTAAATTTCCCTCAAAAATCTATTGTATATGAGTGAAACTGACATCCTGAAATTTGATTATTGTTTACAGCCCTTTTCTTTTTTTTTTTCTTTTTTTTTTTTTCTTTTTTTAATTTTTGACAGGCAGAGTGGACAGTGAGAGAGAGACAGAGAGAAAGGTCTTCCTTTTGCCGTTGGTTCACCCTCCAATGGCCGCCGCGGTAGCGCGCTGCGGCCGGCGCACCGCGCTGTTCCGATGGCAGGAGCCAGGGGCTTCTCCTGGTCTCCCATGGGGTGCAGGACCCAAGCACTTGGGCCATCCTCCACTGCACTCCCTGGCCACAGCAGAGAGCTGGCCTGGAAGAGGGGCAACCGGGACAGGATCGGTGCCCCGACCGGGACTAGAACCCGGTGTGCCGGCGCCGCAAGGCGGAGGATTAGCCTGTTGAGCCACGGCGCCGGCCTGTTTACAGCCCTTTTCTATACTCCTAAGGAACAGTGGTCCATCTACTTAATACTTGTTGAATTTTTTTAATTGAGGATTAAGCTTCTGATTATAAAGTAAATTGAAAGTATGTAATCACATGAATTTAAAGAAAAATCAGAGGAGGAGGAGGAGGGATGGAGGAAAGGTGGGAAGTATTATTTTGTTCTTAAAACTGTATATATGAAATACATGAAATACGTTCTCTTTATATAAATAGAAAAGTCTCTCCTTTTGTTCCAGTGTCACACATACACAGCATATAAAGTAGCTTGTTTCTATCAACTACAAATACTTCATTATATAATTTTCCTATTGTTGGACTTCTTGCTTTTCTATTATTAATAAACAAATAAACTTTCCTGTTTGAATTTTTTCTTGTTGTTTTCTACTGAGTCTGTTCACTTTACAATTAATTTGTCTTGATGCTTTATGTATTCAAAATACTAGTCCTCTGTGTTTAATGCATATCATAAATGTGCTGTAGTTTGTCATTTACAATTTTATTAGTTTTGCTAAACATTAATATAGATCATTTTAATGTTGCAATAGAAAAATTCACCTATTTTCTTCTATAGTCTCGATTCTGTGTCATTCTTTTTTTTTTATATTTATTTACTTGAAAGTCAGAGTTACACAGAGAAGGAGAGGCAGAGAGAGAGAGAGAGAGAGAGTGAGAGAGAGAGGTCTTCCATTCACTGGTTCACTCCCTGGTTGGCTACAGTGGCTAGAGCTGCACTGATCTGAAGCCAGGAGCCAAGAGCTTCTTCCAGGTCTTCCATGCGGGTGCAGGAGCCCAAGGACTTGGGCCATCTTCTACTGCTTTCCCAGGTGATAGAGGAAAGCTGGATCAGAAGTAGAGCAGCCAAGACTTGAACGGGAGCCCTTTTGGGATGCCGGCACTGCAGGTGGTGGCTTTACCTGCTACGCCACTGCACCAGCCCCAGATTTTTCTTTTAAACCCATGTTTTCCTTTGATTTTATAATTTATTTTTCTAGTTTGATTTTTCTTGTTGGTTGGTCTCTGACACCTGGAATGTATTTTGGTATGATGAGTGAAATACAAATTTAGCCACTTACCCCACCCCAGATATTGACAAATCATCTTTGTTACATAGTGGCAATGCCTCCTTTTTCATAAAATAAATATATAGAAAATATAAATATATATTCATAAATAGAATATATTAACATGTATAAAATTATAAATAGACTATATATATAAAATGCCATGAAATATGATGTTTAATAAATGTATAATATAATGTTTTAATAATCAACAGGTCTTAGTTTCCCCTGAAAATCTTCACTGTTCAGAATTTTTCCGCTACATTTGAGACCAGGATGACTCTATACAGAAGGAAATATATTAGTATGTCATGTAAAAAAAGAATATTGGTAGGAGAGGTCGTGAGGCTTAAAGAACATTTATTTAATCCAATATAATTCTATTTAAATTTATTTCTTATACTCAAACAAAAGTTTGTTTTTGCTAAAAGAAGAAGATAAATCACTAGAAATGTAGATGTGACACCAAATTAAATAATTTTCTCCCAAAACACCTGTAACAACCAACGTGCTAGTGTTTTGTCCTCAGAAGAGCATTTCTGCATTTGGGTACCCAGCAGTCGTTATTTGGGAAATGGAGCATATTCTCTGAATTCCAGCAACAAAAGAAAATTGTAGGTACTTTTTTCTCTTTTGCTGTGTTTTCTGATCCAGTTTCCACTAATTAAGCAGTAATTTAGGCTCTTACACTTTGAAGTTTCACTCATTACCTGGCTTCTGTAAGTCAACAAAAGGCAACATCTAAAGCCCTCAGTGTTGGACCATCACTTTGGGGACTGCTAATTGAATGTAATTACTTTATTTTGCGCCAGGGTTCATACTTGTAGCATTGCCTTGTAATAATTTAAATTGTCTGCATACTGCAGGGGGACTGTTTGACGCCAGAGTGGAGACGGTCAGGCAGCCACTTGGGCTTTGGAAGCGAAGTCAAAAGTAAGGAGACATTGTCATTTGGCTACCTACTCATTAGCTGCCTTCTATGGCTGTCTGTTGTTTTGAATGGACAGGATGTGTAGTGACTGAATCTTGTCCCTAAAAATAGCTATGAAAACATGCATTTGGGATGTACAGTAATTGGTTGCTTAGTTGATCGCAGATATTTTTACAGACCTTGGGAAAAGGCATGATATTTTTAAACCATGACCTTGTCCTTCAATACCACATTACTTCTTCCTCTCTCCCCTCCCCTGTGTAAAAAGAACACAGAGAGAAGAACAGTTATAACATGACAAAGATCAAAAGGCCAAAACTAAAATTCAGAGTTGGCCTTCATTATCTCATTTGAGAAATTGTGTACAGGATAAAATCAAGTTCCTCTGCTCATCAATGTCTTCATAATTTGGCCATCACCTTGCTTCAAACAGGAAGCATCTTCCACAGCATTTTTTTTTTTTTACTGCATCTTAAAACAAAGTTTATTGTAGTGGGGAAAATTATAAGCCTGAAGTCTTTAACAAGTTCTGAAAAAGCTCTCTGACCCACACAGTAGGTGCAATCCAGGCTGAATTTTTGTCTCTACTTGGGTGATTAATCATATGTTGAATCTGGTCTCACTAGCTCTAATAATAGGTCTTGTCTTTGACCGTTTGTGGACCAGGGAAATAAGAGCATCTTCCTTGAGTGTCAGAATCATCCCCTTTTGTTAACGGTGCCAGCAGGTCTACACCACTGGCAGTTAAAACTAATGTGAGCCTTTCATTCTCAAATTGCATTCAAGTTTAGAAAGAAAAAAAACTACTACAATTTGAAAGAAGAGTTAAGACATATAGCACCATGGGGAAAAAGGAGCAAAAAATGAGGTTAAACTATAAAATTGCCTGAACTCCATTTCTTCATGATTTGGAAAAATAAAATGCCCACCAAAGTAACAGATGCCAATTCTGTTCTATGTGTTTAAGGCATGCCTTTTTTTTTTTTTTTTGACATGATTTAAATACCATAAAATTCAGTTTTCAAAATGAATAATTCAGGAGCCGGTGTTATGGCATAGCAGGTTAAGCAGCCACTGCAACACCAGCATTCCATATGAGCACTAGTTTGAGTCTTGGCCGCTCCACTTCTGATATAGCTCCCAACTAATATGCCCAGGAAAGCAGAAGATGGCCCAACTACTTTGGCCCCTGACACCCACGTGTGAGACCCAGATGAAACAGCTGTCTCCTAGCATCGGCCTGGTTCTAGCTGTCATGGCCATTTGGGGAGTGAATCAGCAAATGGAAGATCCCTCTTTGTCTAACTCTATCTTTCAAATAAATAAATCAATATTCTAAAAAAAAAAAAATGAACAATGCAGTGGTTGTTAATATATTCAAAATTGTATAGCCATTACCGCTATCTACTTCCATGACATTTTCTTCATCTAAACATGAAATCAACTCCAATTAGCCATCACTGTCCATTCAGACCTCCCTTCTAGCTCTGGCTTTTTTGCCAATTTCTATCAGCATGGCTTTGCCTATGTAGGGCAGTTCATGTAAATAGAATCAACATGCAGCAGTTAGTCATTGGTTTCTTTGACTTAGTATGTTTTTAAAGTCCATCCATGTTGTAGAATTTATCAGTATTCCACTTTTTATCAGTATTTATTTATTAATTTATCAGTATTCCATTCCAGTATTTTTGTGGCTGAATAATATTGTCCAACTTAAACATTTTTTTCTTTTATTGTGTGTGCTTTTGATGCCTTATTTGAGAAACTATTGCCTAGTCCTACATCACAAAGACTTACTTCTATGTTTTCTTCTAAGTTTTATAGTTTTAACTCATATTTAGATCTTTAATCCGAGTTAATTTTTTAATATACTGTTAAGAGTCAACTTAATTTTTTGCAAGAGAATATTCAGTAATCCTAGCACCATTTGGTGAGAAGATTATGTTTACCCCATAGAATAGCTTTGGCATCCTTGTCAAAAAATTGATTTATCATGTAGGTCTATTTCTGGGCTCTCAGTTCTTATCCACTCACTTAAATGCCTTTCTGACAATGCCATACATTCTGTTTTTTTTTTAAGATTTTTTGGGAGCCAATGTTGTATTACCAAATTTATTTTTTTTATTTTTATTTTATTTATTTATTTATTTATTTTGCACAGGCAGAGTGGACAGTGAGAGAGAGACAGAGAGAAAGGTCTTCCTTTACCGTTGGTTCACCCTCCAATGGCCGCCGCGGCGCACCGCGCTGATCCGATGGCAGGAGCCAGGTGCTTCTCCTGGTCTCCCACGGGGTGCAGGGCCCAAGCAGTTGGGCCATCCTCCACTGCACTCCCTGGCCACAGCAGAGAGCTGGCCTGGAAGAGGGGCAACCGGGACAGGATCGGTGCCCCGACCAGGACTAGAACCTGGTGTGCCGGCGCCGCAAGGCGGAGGATTAGCCTAGTGAGCCGCGGCACCGGCCTATGCCATACATTCTTAATTATTGGAGCTCACATAGTAAGCTTTGAAATCGGAAAAGTGTATATTATTCTTTAAAGATTGTCTGAGGTCTGTAATTTTAACAGAATTATGAACAAAATCACAGTATACATTTTTGACCTGAGAAAATCTGGAACATAATTCAATTTTGAAAAATATTTTTAATGATCTTATAAAACAGTTTCAAATATTGTGAATGGCTCAGTGTATAAAATATTATCAATTATAAGAGTATTTTATTAAATTATGTAACTCATCAAAAAGCCGGTTTACATTTTTCCAATTAATGTTTTAGAAAACCAAATTAATATGAGACTAAAGAATACAATGGAGGTGCTAGCATTGTGGTGTAACAGTGTAAGCCACCACCTGCAACACCGGCATCCCATATGGGCACTGGTTCAAGTCCTGGCTGCCCCACTTCTTATCTAGCTTCCTGCTCATGTGCCTGGGAAAGTCAGGAGAATGGCCCAAGTGCTAGATTCCCTGCACTTAGGAGGTGCCCAACACTGGCAGTTGCAGCCATCTGGGGAGGGAACCAGCAGACAGAAGCTCTGTCTCTCCCTTTCTCTAACTCTGCCTTTCAAAATAAATAAAAATAAGCAAACAAAGACTGCAAAAGAATACTCTGAATTACATATACTTAGCTTAGAATTTATGTCAGAATGTCTATGTTTTTCTTTCAGAACTGCTATTTATTTTTGATGACCAAGAACAAGATACTTTATTTTTCTAATCCTGCTTTTTGTGTACATAATTGGATTATAAGTCCATGTTCCAGAAAGCAGGAATGGAGGAAAGGAGAAGCAGAGGGACAGGCCCTTCCTCTAAAGATTCTGTCTAAATATTGTAGACATCACTCCTTCTCCCACTCCCACACCATTACTCAGAACATAGTTACCCTACCAACAATAGCTGCAACGGAGCCTGGTAAGTAGTCTCAATTCTGGACAAGCAAATTCTCAGAAAATTTGGAGAAATTATCTACTGCAGATGAGACAGTGCAGCTACTCCTGTCAAATTTCTCAGCTAATGTCCACTTATCCTTTATTTGCGTGGACTGTTTGTAGTTTTCATTCAGAAAATGTTTTGCATGTGTAATGACTTCTTTTTGTGAATACAAGAATTTTCCAGGCATTTTTTCTGTTCTTATTTTTAGGTTTGAATTTTATCAAAGTACTACAGATACTTGATAACAGAAAATATTGCAGAAAAGTTTAAAAAGTGTCTATTCTCTGTCCATAGCACGCAATCTATTTTCTATGACTTATACTTGTTATCTCTATTGTTATATAGACTTGGATTTCTATTTCCTGTTTTATCTAATTCATATAATAACTGTTAATTCTCTGACATAGAAGATCACAATTTTACTCGCTGTATTCCATTCCACCATCTACTATCCCATACCCGTGCTTAATACTCATATTTCGGGGCCAGGGCTGTGGCGCAGTGGGTTAAAGCCCTGGCCTGAAGCACCGGCATCCTATATGGGCACCGGTTCTAGTCTAGGCTGCTTCTCTTCCCATCCAGCTCTCTGCTATGGCCTGGGAAAGCAGTAGAAGATGGCCCAAGTCCTTGGGCCCCTGCACCCACGTGGGAGACTAGGAGGAAGCTCCTGGCTCCCGACTTCGGATCAGTGCAGCTCCAGTCGCTGCAGCCATTTGGAGAGTGAACAAATGGATAGAAGACCTCCCTCCCTGTCTCTACCTCTCTCTGTAACTCTTTGAAATAAACAAATATTTTTTTAAAAAAAATCTTATTTATTTTATTTTTGTTCTGATTATCTTTATAACCCTTAATATGTAAATGCACACACATCTCTGGTTCTTAATCCACTTATTTTTCAGAGAGTTTATTTTGGTTCCTACTTTATTAATTGAGGATAATAGCATCCTTACAATTTTATTCACCTTATCTTCTCTTTAGCTTCTATTTTCCTGTCAACTACATTTTTACTTGTACATTATCAAAATTGTAAAAACTCTCAGTGTGCCTGCCATCTACATAAAATCTTGATGCATGCTTTTTTCATAGGTAATATATAAAAGCTCGAGAACAATTATAAGGTTTGCATTTTGACTATGTAAATATGATAAATCAGGTCTAGAGTTATACTAGAACTGTTTTCATATTTACAAGTTCATTGGCACAATTATTAAGCAATCAAAGGAGACTGTTTCTTTAGTTTCAAATGAGACTTATTTCCCATCAATTGCTTAAAAATTGTGTTTGTGTGAAGTAACAATTTCTTGTTTTTAAATTTTCTAATGCCCTTCATTTAATTTCTTTAAGCACTTGCCTTTATAATGCACCACTCTGTCAATAATTCCAGAAGTCCTTTTACAAGTCTTTTATTCTTCTAGACTTTTCATCCAAATGCTAAACTTCCTATAATTGGATGAGCATTCTGTTACTGATTATATCTCCAATACACAAGAATAAAAGGAGATACTCAAAATATTACTAATGAAAAATGCATTATTCAAAACAGTATGTACAGTGTAATTCCAAAATTTTAATTGACCTGCATAATTGAAAAATCATGCCTGGTTTACTCCATAAGCTAAAACAATGCCATTTATTATTTAAAAGCCCAGAAAAGCCTAAACAATTACATTAAGAGTGATGTTTTCTGGATTGTGATTTTGGCTTTCTTTATAATTTTCTGTATTTTCTAAAATTTCTAAAATAAGCAAATGTTACTTTCTAAGGAAGGAAGTTGATGAATTTCCCTTCATCCATTTAAAGAGTTTCTATTTATTATCAGAAGTACCTCTTGACAATCAGAAATTAACAGAATATGGATTTCCAATTGACATGGTTTGAGATAAACTTCCATTTACCATAATAGCTTCAACTTTCCTAACCTCACTTTTTATACAGACCTTCATATTAGACTCAACCACAGTAAATCTATTTTTTCCCACATGTTATTTTCTTTCTGTGGTCTCACAATTTCTAATTATTCAAATATAGCACTCTTTCTTTCTTTACTTGGACAAAATGTTATTAGCTACCCCTATCATTTGGTATGCTATTTTCATAGAACAATATAGTAGTACATTTTTTAATGAATTTGACTGTTAAATACAAGTAGTTCACACTAAATACAAATATAAGGACTAAACTCATTTAATCAAACCAGATGATATAATGAAAGCCACCGTTCCGGTAGACAGAGTTGTAGGTTCAGTACTTATCCAGATAATTTGATTACTATAAGCAGTCAACTTTGCCTGAATCAACTGGATAATTGCCTCACCTCTCCATTTTGCATAGCCTACAGTTCTAGGTTTATTTTTGCATCCAATGGGCCATTTTCTGCAGTGATCAGCAATCAGAGAAAATCATATTATCACTCTGTTTAACCTTCCTGTGCCTCAAGTAATTAAGTCAACAAATTAGCTGAAGGCTCCAATGCGGAAGGGGATTGGTAGACTGTGGTCAAGACACATATTTATGAATTTTCCCTTAAGCAGCTTTTCTTGAGGAAGCTTTGATAAGAAACATATGATCTCAATTATCATTAACTCTCTGTGGTTTCCGTGTTTGGGAGCTTGAACCTGACTTGAGAAGGCCTTGGACCCCCTTCGATGTGTGCTTGAACAGTATACTGCCAGGGCACTCACATTTTCCATCTTGTTATCTCGCATGGAGAAAGGGGACTTAAATCACTCTTCACACACTTACTGCAGACTCAGGGATCTGCTACCTAAGCAGGCTGCCTTTGGTTTTTCTTCAGTGCCATTTGGTAATATGATTTTCTCATCAACCCTGTGTCTTTAAGGCTCTTTTTAAATGTTAACTTGTTTAAGTGAAATCATTAAAATATAAGGGAAGATAGACACACATGAAAAAATTTCTACCCTATACACACAACTATGATTTTACTTTAAAAAATCATTGCTATTGTTTCATTTGTGTTTCAGAATTCTAGATTTCATTCTTCTATGTGGAAAGGTTTAAAGGACAGTAGAAGGCTTAACAGTTGATCGATGCTAATACCACTGTTGAGTACATATACTGAAAAATTACATCAAGTATTAACCTTTTTTTTTTTTTTTTTTTTTTTTACAGGCAGAGCTAGACAGTGAGAGAGAGAGAGAGACAGAGAGAACGGTCTTCCTTTCCATTGGTTCACCCCCCCAAATGGCCACTATGGCTGGCATGCTGTGCCGATCCGAAGCCAGGAGCCAGGTGCTTCCTCCTGGTCTCCCACGCGGGTGCAGGGCCCAAGCACGTGGGCCATCCTCCACTGCCTTCCCAGGCCACAGCAGAGAGCTGGCCCGGAAGAGGAGCAACCGGGACAGAATCCAGCACTCCAACCAGGACTAGAACCTGGGATGCCAGCACCACAGGCAGAGGAATAGCCAAGTGAGCCGTGGCGCCGGCCAAGTATTAACCTTTGATTCAGAACCAGGAATGGGCCTAGCATGAGAATCTGGTGGACTTGGCCAGCTGGAATGTGCAATCCAATAGGCCAAGCTATGGCTGAGTGCACGTGGGAAAGGGGCACTCCTCTGTTACTGACACTGTGCAAACACATTTGCCTCTCAAGTGTTAAATAAATCCAATTCTGTCTAATAGATTATTTTCAGGACACATAACTTTAATGAAAGAGGAACTTAGCCCCTGGAATCATTTTAAATATTGTATTTGTGATGAGAATTAAATTATTTGGCTATCTATGTACACATTATTCTGTTAGAGAAGAAAAAAAGTACTTTAAATACTATCACAGAGGTATATAGTCTCCAAATCTAATTGAAAAGTGGCATCTGCTAAACATAAGGAACTGGAGGGTTTATCTTCCTACTTTTTAACATTGTTTTTTTGGGGAAACAATTGCCTAGTGTCTTCCAATGCTGAGATGAATAGAACTGAAAAGGTCACCAGAGTAACTGGGTAACTAATGTGTATTTATAGCAGCGGGGTTTTGATATTGATATTGCAATTGTCGCCATTTTATTTTGAAGAACTGACATCCATTCTCAGCTTGAGAATAACATGTGGAATATGAAAACCATGTTATTAATAAGGAGTTCAGGGGCCAGCGCTGTGGCGCAGTGGGTTAACGCCCTGGCCTGAAGCACTGGCATCCCATTTGGGCGCCAATTCGAGACCCGGCTGCTCCACTTCCGATCTAGCTCTCTGCTGTGGCCTGGGGAAACAGTGGAAGATGGCCCAAGTCCTTGGGCCTCTATATCCACATGGGAGACCAGGAAGAAGCTCCCGGCTCCTGGCTTCAGATTGGCACAGCTCTGTCCATTGCAGCCAATTGGGAGTGAACCAGCTGATGGAAGACCTCTCTCTCTCTCTGCCTCTCCTTCTCTGTTTAACTCTGATTTCAAATAATGTTTTTAAAAAAATAAGAAATTCAGCCTCCTGCATTTTGCTGAACAGAGAAGTGTACAGAATGTAAAATCAAATGATAGTGGTTATTTGCCCATTACTAAACACATATGAAAATTTCAGTAAAAATTAACTTTTTATTTTTTAAAGATTTATTTATGTACTTGAAAGTCAGAAGCACCAAAAGAGAAACAGAGAGAGGGATCTTCTTTTCCTTGGTTTGTCCCCTAAATGCCCGCAATGGCCAGGGCTGGGCCAGGCTGAAGCCAGGAGCTCCATTTGGATCTCCCACGTGGGTGAGCAGGAGTCCAATCATTTGGGCCATCCTTCTCAGCTTTCCCAGGCCATTGACAGTCAGCTGGATTAAAATGGAGCAGCAGGGATGCGAACATACACCCACATGGAATGACAGTGTTGCAGCCAGCAGTTTAATACTCT
The DNA here is from genome assembly GCF_033115175.1 of Lepus europaeus. Taxonomy (NCBI): domain Eukaryota; kingdom Metazoa; phylum Chordata; class Mammalia; order Lagomorpha; family Leporidae; genus Lepus; species Lepus europaeus. The sequence continues at coordinate 43,786,697 of NC_084843.1, read as the reverse complement.
ATAGCACAATGCTGGCCCCCTATGTCTTTTTTTAAATGTACTTACAGAATTTATTCGAGAAGGAGAGAGAGAGAGAGAGAGAGAGAGAGATGGAGGAGGGAGAAGAGAGGAGAAAGATAGAATCTCTCCTACTCAATCATTATGCAAATGCCTGCAACAGCCAATGCTGGGTCAGGGGGAAGTCAGCTGCCAGGAACTCAACCTAGGTCTCCTTCATGGGTAATAGGGATAAAGCCACTTGTAATTACAATCTGTTGCCTCCCAGATGTGCATACGTCGGCAGCTGGAATTGAGAGCAGAACCAAGACTCAAACCTAGACACTCAAATCCAGGTGCTCTGGATATGGGAAGCAGGTTTCCCAAGTGGTGTTTTAACTGCTTTGTCAAACACCTGCACCCAAAATTGACTTCTTAAAACTGAGTTTCACAGGTAAAGGACAAGCCCGTCCTTTTGAGGGGCAGGAGAAAATTTTTGTCTTAACTGGTCATAACTATGTCCTCTTATCCTTCAGAAATATGCAAAAGCTGAAGAGCTCTTTATTATGCCAGAGGTAATTTACGAATCTCATTCTTCAGTAGCTGAAAGGACTGTACTTGAAGCCTTCTTGGTATCCATGAAAGACAAACTAAAATGAACTCACAGAGATGAGTATTGTCCAAGGTGTCTAAGAGTTATAACAGTAATCTTATGCAACTTCAAAACAGAAGCAGTTCATTTTCTTATACTGACAACACCTCTTACACAGTTATTCAAAATGATATGCCCAAATTTCCTCTTCAGATATGACTTGAAAAATTAAATATTACTTATAATGAAATAATGCTTATTGTGAAAACTGTCAAATAAAAAGATAAACATGCAGTCATCAAGTAAATATGCTTTTAAAATTTTTGATGTGGTCTGAATTTGCACACTATACAATTTAGAAAATATTTCGTTTTGAACTACATGTCCCCCACATAGTATTATAGCATATTACAAATAGTATAGCATTCAAAATTTATTATGTTGATCTTTGACAAAGGCACTAAGAACATCTATTGGAGAAAGGATAGTCTTCAAAAGATGGTACCAGGAAAATAAAAAAAATCCACATTCAGAATAAACTATCATCATGTAGAAAAATCAACTTAAAATGGAGTAAAGACCTAAATTTAAGGCATGAAACTATGAAATTACTAAGAGAAATATTTCAGAACATTATGATTTATTGGGCTTCAAGTGCCAGTAAACCCAACTCAAGCTGGCTGAAACATACCCAGAAAGCAGTGCTACAGACCAGTGGGAGAAAGCGACTCCACAACAAACTGGAGGGTATCCTGGGTTCTGGTTCCATTCACCTGCCCATCTCTCAGACAATCTAACTATAGTTGTCTTTCCTCATATCATTTCCCCTCACGCTATGGATCCAACTCCATTGGTATCAGCTCCAGACTTGACACCCACGTACCACAGTTTCCAAAGAAAGTTTCTTTTCCAAAGTTCTTAGGAAAGATCTTTGTTCTAAATACTTGAGCAAAAGCCTTGAATGAGGCATGTCCTAATTGGGCCTGCTTACATCAATTGTACATCTCCAAAATGATCACTAAGACAAGGGAACGTTTTGCTCTTAAAGACTTAGATTTGGATTCCATGATCAAATCCATGCTGCAAGTCACCATGACAGCTCTTAACCTCAATAATCATTAGGGAAACACCCCCCCCCCCAAAAAAAAAGAATGCAATGTCTATTCTTCCTCCTCCCTGATACACAGACACAGATACAGACACACACACACACCCCCAAAGGGTAAAATTATACTACATTTTTGTGCACTGTTCCGCCACCATTGAGAAGTCAATGTATTGGAATAGACAATACAAGGACACTTCAAAAAGTTACTGGAAAATTACATTTTTTTTGACAGATAGAGTTAGACAGTGAGAGAGAGAGACAGAGAGAAAGGTCTTCCTTCCATTGGTTCACCCCCCAAATGGCCACCACAGCCGGTGCGCTGCGCCAATCCGAAGCCAGGAGCCAGGTGCTTCCTCCTAGTCTCCCATGCAGGTGCAGGGCCCAAGCACTTGGGCCATCCTCCACTGCCTTCCTGGGCCACAGCAGAGAGTTGGACTGGAAGAGGAGCAACTGAGACAGAATCTGTCGCCCCAACTGGGACTAGAACCCGGAGCACCGACGCTACAGGCAGAGGATTAGCCTAGTGAGCCGCGGTGCCTGCCATAATTTTCTATTTTAGTACAAAAAAATTTGACATCCATGCACAGAGAGGTCTTCAAAAAGTTCATGGAGAATATGTATTATGAAAAAGCTAATCATAAATTTCAATATTTTTGTGCCAAAATAAATAAATAAATGCATCCTTTTATTCCATTTTCCATCTCTTTTGTTTATTTGGACAGACAAGGAAATGGAGGTAGGGAGAGGGAGATCGAGCTAGCTAGCTAGCTCCCATTCCCTGGTTAACTCCCAAAATACCAGCAAGGGCCCCGGCAGCAACCAACATTGAGAACTGGAAACTAAATCCTGGTATCCCTCATGGGCGCCATTGACACTGTCTCCAAGGTCTGAATTTGCAGGAAGGTGGAGTGGGAAGCCAGAGCCAGGAATCAAGCTATGGCTTGTTGCAGTGGGAAGTGGACTTCTTACCACTGGGACAAAATCTCCCAAACGTCTAGACGTCTCCTCTCCTACACTTTTCCTGATGTTCTGTTATCTCTTCTGTGTCTCTCACATGCGGACACGAAGTCAGTCTTCAGTTCTCCCTTACAAGGAATGGATGCATATTTTACCACTAATTTGGAAAAGTCTAAAGCTTTAAGACTTAGCCGAACAGCTAGATACTATTTATGTCCTAATTCTAATATCTATTTTTCTGTTTTCTTAGTATAGATTTTCAATTACTTATTGCTATTTCCAAACATTTTATGAGTTTCTATCTTTCACTGAAATACTTAGGAATTTTTGAATCTAAATGTCATAACACTGAATTAGAAAACAAAAACTTATACTTACACATAGAGAAAATGAATCTTAATTTTGAAATAAAGTGAATACTTCGTATTTTGATAGATTCTAGAAATAAATTTGGACAAATATAAACATCATTTCCCTTAACAGTTAACAAAAACTATCCTAAAAGAATTTCTGTAACAATAAGGACAAAAAGGTACGGTAATAGCCAGTAAACCAAATCGTAACACTTTTTATCAAGCTGGATACTAATTCTGAGAATCAATGTATACTGGGAAGCCATACACTCAACTTTGTTTTATTGCACTAATATCACTTCAAAAAATGGCCAGTAGAGGGAGTAAATAATTTAAAAATCAAATTAATTTTGATCAATTTCATTTTTAAAGTTGAATAAAGACTGAATTGTATCTTCAAAATATCTGATGTTAAAGTCATTGTACACTATTACAGTCATAGAATACACTTGGAAAAGTACAAATGATGACTCTAAATGTAATTTACAAATAGATTACTAAATTAGAGCACACATATTTTGGGAAGAACATGAACTTCAGCAGCAGCAAACCTGAATCTTTTTTATCTTCTCTATTTCTTTCTAAGCAATCGCACAGTTTGGGCAAGGCGTTCTATTCACCTAAGCCTCATTTTTCAGGTGTTCAAGATGGAAGAAAATCATGTATCACAGAGCTATGATGTCAAGAAGTGTCTCTGAGAGGAGTAAACATGTTGATGTATGTAAAGTAATTCACATTAATCAACACTAGCAGTGTTACATCACTAGCTCCTCCATCTATGTGCAATTTACCTTGGCCTCTTCTCACCTCTCCCGTGAGTACTACCAGCCTCTAGATCAGGCAAATGTAGGGAGATGTTGTCACACACTTCATGCACAACCCACCCACACCCAGCTGCTTTGCGGTCTCTGGTTTTTTGCCATTCCCTTCATCTATTACTGGTATAACGTACAGTTCCAGAACATAGCCCCTCAGAAAGAATGCAGGCACCTCCCACAAAACAGCCTCCTCTTCCCTACTCCATTTCTTCAGTCACCACAGCATACCTCATGATACTGTTGGAGTATATCACATCTCCCAGATGGTTTCATTAACAGAAGGGATTTAGACTGTCAAAGGATGACAATTAAACAAAAATCTCTAAGTAAAGGTGCCTTTATCCAAAGTTCAGTATGAAAAGACATAAAATTAAGTATTCTTCTTCAATCTGAGAAGCCTTCCTTGCTCTTTTTCTGTGTAAGTTACCACCCTTACGGTATGAACTCAAGTCCACAGATGCTGATCTTAACTTCAGCTTCAATAACCCCATAGGACACCTCCGCAGGAAGAATTGATTCCTTTTGGTACAATAGCCTAACCTTCAACAAAAGAGTCAAGGTGTCACTTGGCACTTCAAATTCCATGGAACACTATAGGTAGGTAAAGATCTGTCCAGTTTGCTCCAAGTGTAGATTTGCTATTATTGTGAAAGAGAAAGCCTCATTACAAACAGTCATGTAATACACATACACAAAAGACCTCATCCTCAGTTCATATAATCCTGTATGGAAAAGAAACATGTTTTCCTAAGTGCATTAACACTTGCAATGTCGTTGACTTTAATAGGTATTAGTAAATCACATTTGAGGCAGAGCCACATAGTTTTTTGTTTTTGTTTTTGTTTTTTTATTGCTCTCAGGTTGTGCCCCCAGGCCTGTTCCATATGAAACATAAGCCAATTGATGACTCACATTTATCTGCTAACTGTTGCTATTATAACCAGACAAATACATAGCCAGAACTTTGGATTTATTTCTTAGAATCCTTAAATTTCTTAGAGAAAGTGCCAGTTGTCTCTCTAAATCCTTGGTTGAGAAGGGCTATCCATATTTCCAGTTTCTCAGGTGAGCCAGAATAATTGGAGACTGATTCTGAAGCTATGGGATTCCAACAGGGAATCTCAGGGAAAGCAGTTTGTTTTTGCAAGCTTCAGAATTCCACTGAACTTCAGAATTACATGTTTTCATTGTTCAAAAAGGTAAGACAGTGGCTTTTGGCCTAGCATGTAAGATGCCCATATGCCACACTGGATTGCCTGGGTGCCATTGCCTGGCTTCAGCTTCCTGCCAATGAACCCTGGGAAGCAGTAAAAGTGATGGCTCAAGTAACTGCAGCTGGGTTTGTACCTTGGACATGGGAGACCTTGATAGCATTCTTGGCTCCCAGCTTTATCCCTAAGCGAAACTTAGCCAACTATTTTGAGTATTTGGGAGCTCTCAGTCGCTCTCTGCCAAAAAAAAAAAAAAAAAGCCAGAGGATGAAGGAGCAGCCTTTGATTCTAAGACTGAGAACACACTCAGGCACTCAGGATCTGGCCTGGAATAATTCAGTAAACGTGGATAAAAAAACAAAGAAAATGATTTCCTAAAAAGAGAATGACTACAGAGACCTGTTGCAGGAGACTCAGATAAAAAGCAATTCACAAGAGCTCCAGCATAATAAATTAATGGTGACATATCTGAATTTATTGAGGTTTTCCTAATGTTTTTATTATTGGACCAGAAGCTCTTTCTATAAATTCATACTAATTTAGAGGAAGTACAGATAAATATATTATCTGATCAGCACAGATTTTTCTAGATCCTGGGAAGAATATCCCTGCAAAGAATGAGTGTTCTTAAAATGAACAGATAGATCCATGTGCTAAAATTGCATCAAAACTACAGTTATTATTATAATTTTACAGTAAGAAATTGCTGGGAAATGGTCAACCTAAAACAACAATGATAAACTATAAGAATAAAAGAGATTGTCAAATTCATCAGTCCTCTATGAAAATCAGGATATCAGATCTCAATTCACTGATGTAAAATAGAGCAAAAACTTAAAATGTAATATGAGTTGGTAATCAGTGCATGAATCAACACTATCAGATAGTTTATGTTTGTAAGGTAATTTCAAGTTCTTTTAACTTTTTTAAAACTTTCAACTCACTTTCAATAGCTTGAGAATTTCAGGCAGTGGCAGAATTAATCACCTATTTCCTGTCATTTTGTGGCTCTAACCTTGGAGCAACTAGTACAGAGTGAAACTAGATAAAAATACATTACCCTTTGTTTACTCAATTTCCTTTAAAAATAAAATGGAACAGTTGGGAGTTATTTTTCAAATGTCACAAATTGATTAATTCAATAACTATAAAATATAAATCACCCAGTTATTTTTTAATTTGCTGGGATTTAGCCCATGAATAAATAGTATAGTAAGGACCATGAATATATTGTATTGTTTGCTGACTTGTTTTTGTTTTGCTCTTCCTGGTGCTAAATGGTTAAATATTTCAATAGGGACTATGGTAACATTTTTTCTAATTCCTAAAATCAATAACATAGTACTGAGACACCCTCAACAAACTATTAAATTGACCTGCATATTATTTTCCTAACTTCACATCTTATGGAGAGAGAATTCCCAAACCCAGTGAGCATGCATGCTAGAAGCTAATATAAAGTTGCATTGCAAGGAACTTTTGTTGATTTTCTAAAACTAGCCACCTTAAAAATGCTTTGTGCTGGATCCAATTTTCATTTATTCATTAAAAAGTAATTTGTCACAGAATTGTCCTGGTGTATGGCTCACAGCTGCCTTGTGATAAAGTACTTGAGGATGTGGCCCAGGAAGCTCAGAGCAGGTAAGCAGAGGAAAAGGTGTTTAGCATAGGAAATGGGAGGGATACATTTCAGGGTTCAGGGGTTGCCTATTGATAGTGAAATGAATAGAAAATATTAGAGTTACTAGCAGAAGGGAGACAAAGCTATGATGCCACCTATCTGAAAAGACTGTTGATGCTACAGCCACAAAGATAAGATAAATAGGACCCTTGGTTGCAGAAATAAAAGGACCTTGTGATTCCACTTTCTAGACCTACTCTTTAAAAAAAAAACATTTTTTTATTTTTTAAAGCTTTTATTTATGAATGTATTTTTCATAGGTACAACTTTAGGAATATAGCGGTTCTTGGCAGCTCATGACAAGAGCCTTGGGTGATCACTGACATCATAAATAAGAGTGTCTATTGTTAAATCAACAGGAGTTACTATGCACTTGCTCCCCATGTAGGACCTCTGTTCTTAATGTGTTTTACTATGAGAATTAATGGTAAAATAAGTCTTCAAACAGTACTTTATACTCTGTATGTCTGTGTGTGTGTAAACTGTTGAAATCTTTACTTAGTATAGAATTGTTCTCCTGTATATAAAGATAATTAAAAATGAATCTTAATGAAGAATGGGATGGGAGAGGGAGTAGGAGATGGGATGGTTTGAAGGTGGGAGGGTGGTTATTGGGGTAAGAACTGCCACAATTCAAAAGCTGTACTTTCAAAATTTATATTATATAAAAATTTTCTATTAAATAAAGGAATATAGCAGTGCTTTCCCCCATACCCACCTCCCACCCCAACTCCCGTCCCAGCTCCTACTCCCTCCCCCATCCCCTTCTTCATTATGGTTCATTTTTAGTTTAATTTTATATACAGAGGACCAACTGTATGTTAAGTACAAATTTCAACAGTTTGCACACACACACACACACACCATAGAGAGTACAGTTTGAGAACAAGTTTGTAGTTCATCTATACAACTCATTAAGGATGAAGATCCTACATGGGGAGTAAGTGCGCAGTGACTTCTGTTGTTCCTTTAACAAGTAACACTCTTATTTATGACATCAGTGATCATCTAAGGCTCTTGCCATGGGCTGCCAAGGCTGTGGAAGCCTTTTTTTTAATTAATTGTTTTTTTGACACGTAGTTATAGACAGTGAGAGAGAGAGAGACAGAGACAAAGGTCTTCCTTTCGTTGGTTCACTCCCCAAATGGCCACCACAGCTGGTGCTGCGCTGATCCGAAGCCAGGAGCTTCCTCCTGGTCTCCCATGCGTGTGCAGGAGCCCAAGCACTTTGGCAATCCTCCACTGCCCTCCCAGGTCATAGCAGAAAGCTAGACTGGAAGAGGAGCAACTGGGACTAGCACCCGGCGCCCATACGGGATGCCTGTGCCGCAGGCGGAGGATTAACCAAGTGATCCACAACGCCAGCCCCTTTGGAAGCCTTTTGTGACCACAGACTCCATCAGTATCCGGACACCGCCATAAGCAAAGTAGAAGTTCTCTCCTCCCTTCAGAGAAAAGTACATCCTTCTTCAACGGCCCCTTCTTTCCACTGATAGATCTACTCTTAATAAGCTAATATTTTCTTTTCCTTTTGTGTTTTTTCCTTTTTCTTCACTGAAATGTTATTAGAACAGAACTTGCATCACTGTACCTAAAATCAACAAATCTATACTGAATTCCCCGTAGGTGCTGGGTACCGTGACAATCCCTGGGAGATTTACATAAAAACAGATTACATAGGCCAGGGTAATCATGTGTTCCACCCTCAAATTCTTAGCTGGTAATTCTCACTCAAACCATCTATACTGAGAATAAGAAAAGTGGTTCCGGCCCACACGTGGCATAGTGGGCTAAGCTGCTTCTGCCTGCGGCGCCAGCATCCCATAAGAGCAGCATTTCCTTGTCCCAGCTGCTCCTCTTCTGATACAGCTCTCTGCTATGAACTGAAAGCAGTAGAAAATGGCCCAAGGGCTTGGGTCCCTGCACCTATGTGGGAGACCCAGAAAAAGCTCCTGGCTCCTGACTTCAGATCAGCCCAGCTCCAGCTGTTGCTGCCATTTGGGGAGTGAACCAACAGTTGGAAGATCTCTGTCTCTCCCTCTCTCTGTCTATAACTCTACATCTTAAATTAATAAAACCTTAAAAATAAAAGTGTTTCCTGGGTATTTGGGAAAAATGGGCACAAAATACAAGAGATGTTAATTAGTCAAAAAAAAAAAAAAAAAAAAAAGCCTCCACCATACCAGATAGGATTTCTTAAAGTTAAGATTCCATACCATAGGCTAAAAGGCAACCTCGTACATTCTGTAAGACTGATTATATGGTCAACGTTCTCTGTCATCTTTCCTCTTTACTTCTCATCTAACTTTAGAAATCTTTTTGCAGACCCAACCTGTTTCAGTAATGCTATGTAATACCTGTTCCCTGCTCAAGGTGAGACCATGCTTAAGGACTAGACCTGGCTCAGGGGTGGTAGAGGGAATTACAAAAACTCTGCAGGGAGGTAATGTATCAGGAAAAGGATGAGGACAGCATAATGATGATAAGCTTGACAGAACCGAGTATGATTTTCATAAAGAAAGGTGACATCTCTTCAGAGGACCAGAGAAGTGAAATTTGTGGGAGAGAAGATGCTGCCATTCCCAGAAAGCACCCCCAGAGATATGAAGACATCACAAATACTCATATTTTTCTGTTTCACTTTGATAAAATCTCATAACCCTTTCAGGCACAAAACTTGAACTCTGTTTGATTTATCTTTTGTGAGCTCAGAACTGGTCTTCATTATAAACCAGCCTCTTTCTGAAGATCTATGCTTTTCCATTCAATATCTACAGGAAAATAAACACTGGTTCCAAATATCTTTTGTTAGAGAATGTTCAGAAGTTTGATCATATGCAGGCCTCTTTGTTATGATACAGTAAACCTTTGATTGCATCACTCCTATCTAAACATGTTTCTGCTGTCTCTCAGTGAGCATGAGGAAATCAAGATTGGTTGTCTTGGTTTGCTTCCTGTTTTGTTTTCCTTTGAAGACAATGTCAGCCAGCACCACAGCCTGCTGAGTCTTTCTCTTACCAACCTAGAGAAAAAACTGTAAGGATGTTTGTTTTGCAATAATTAGTAAGGCATTTTACCTTCTATATTCTCACAGACAGCAGGAAACAAACCCACTGGCCGCAATCCTTTTCACTAAATTTCAGATTCCTTAAAAGCCTTATCGCTTTCACTCCCATCCCCTTACAAGTGGCTCGTTGTGAAAACCTTGGGAAACGCAGAGGAAATAACTGCCTGAGAAATGCGAGCTGGGGAACCGGCTCCTGGACCTATTATTTCACTTCTGCAATTGTCTTTGTGGCACTAAACAGTTCTAAAGAAATAACTCTTTTACAGTATGGATACCGTGTCTAAGAATACCACTGTCAAACTGGGCAAGGAGCCAGGTCAGATACCCAGCTAACTGCTCGCTTTTCAAGGCCGGGGCAGTGGAGGCACGAGTCAGTTGTTCAGACAATCATCTGAGAACGCATGTTTAAGGATTCCAAGTATTCGGTTATTCACATTGCCTGCAATAGGCCTTTTATTTTTATTTCAGATGGCTACTTGATTTCCAAGTTTATAGATACTTCTAAGTATGCAAGTGAAATATCTTATTTTTGTTTCTCTTAAACTTTTTTGGCTGATTCTTTTCACTGGAACAAGCCAGTGCCTACAGAAGATACACTCTCCCATCACCTAAGACCAATCCACATGCACGGAGATTCAGTACCAGAAGGACCTGGGTTTATATCCCAGCCCTGTTTCTAGGGCAGCACGTATGGTTTTAGACATGTGTTTAATCGCCAAGCCTCTGGTTTTCTGTATTTAAGACGGCAATATCAGTACTCTGGCTAAAAGAAACACATTTAAGTTTACATTTGAGAATTTCTGAATTCTGAATGAGTTATATAATTGATGAGTAAATTTCAGGTAGTGCTTGTCATTTTTCCCAAAGAAAAAGTAATAAATTTTTTAAAAATAGAGTTGTTTATAATCCCAAGCATTCAGGAACAGATGAAATGAGCATATATAATCTGTGGTCATTTTGTAAGGATTAAGTGAGATAGTACTTGAATTGCTCTTGCCACATAAAAAAGTATTAAATAAGTTGTAACTATCAGAGTGACTACAACCTCCAAATTCCCCATCTCCTTATATGTGAACTAAGAGGGAGAAAACAATTCTATCTTGTGGAGCTTAAATAACTTCTCTAAAACTCTTTGCATGGTGCATGGCACATAGAAAGTATTCATTAAAGGTTAGTTACTTCTTATTACTCACAATTATAACTAGACCACTATTACAAATGCTACAACTCCAATTAAGAGGAATTATATCCTAATTCAACTCAAAGAATTTGAACCCAATTATAAAAGCATTAAAGCAAAAAAAAATTTCAAGATATGTTTTCCCTTTGTTGTTACTCTACTATGTTAGTCAACGACTGGAGAAGAACAAAATCACAGGGCTTAAGGTCATACACCAACATGGAACAAATCTCTCTCTCTCCCTTCTCTGAAGCCCAAAGTAAAGAAAATGTGAAAGTTATCAAGCATTAGAAAACTTCATAGAGCACTCTTGGCTCGAAGTAGTCACATTTATCCTGGCTTTTAAACTGGCACAGTGGCAGCTCAACTGCCTATCGTATTTCAACCTTTTCAGTAACCCCACTGGATGTACCCTGATGCACTTACACAAATATATACACATACAAATTGTCCAAAGCTGGAAAGGTAGCAAAGGAAACCCAAAATGAGCAGCAGATGACTGATTATACCTTGTAGCAATTCAGAAGAAAAAATAGTTTACAGGATATATGTCTACTACCTGCCTCCTCTCATCACTTGCTTTCTACCTTTTTCTGTCTTTTTAAATTTTTTTTAATTCGGGTCTACTATGCCATTCCTCCTTTTTGTAAAAGGGCTGTATTTAGGCCATGGTCACTAGAGTGCTCTTGATTGCTTTGGTGTTAAATGGGTTGGAAACATACCTAATTATGAGGGGAGGGGAGAAACTAAGGAAAGAAAAGACGAATATACAATGACGTTCTCTACAAGTTTTATTACATGTGGAAAAAAAAAGTCATTTTCTTCTCGCAACTCATAATTTTGCATAGTTGTTTCCTATTAATGAGACTACATGTGAAGAGCACTGAAATCTTAATCCAACAGAAAAAGACAAAGATATATAATAACTCAAACAAGTTTCTTTTTATTAAGCACAAAAATGCACATTGCTTTATTAGAACCCTTTTCTTGGAAGTGATAGAAACCCAAAACAAGCTCGATTACCTAAAGGGGAGACATATTGGCACATGTAACCAACCCCCAGGAAAATTAGCGGGGGAGAACGAAAAGGTCATTGGTCAGCAGAGACAATCCAGACTGCTTCCAGATTTTTCTGATTCTGGGCTTCCAGAAAGCAACCAGAAGATCCATTTCACATTCCTGCCACTAGAGACAGGGAAGGATGCCTTCTTTGTTTAGGTTCAAAAATTCTAGGAAAGGGGTCTTATTGGGCCTTACCTAAGTCATTCATTCTCTTCTGTTTTGTAATTAATAGCATGGATGCTTTCAGAATTAATTGCAGTGAAATGAACACAGAACCATGTTCCTTCAGCTTTGTAAGTTTCCTCTTGAGTTTTAATAAACTTAAAAATTTAATCTTATGCAAGTCCATGCTTTCACAAAGTATTTACATTAGGAAAATGAAGTAGTTCAGAGTTTTAATTATCTCCTTGAGTCAACAATTCTATATTTCCTACTTCTGGACTATAGTACCTTTCCTAATTAATTTTCCCCCTTGATTTTTTAAATCAAGAAATAGAAGAACCACAATAAATTCAGCTATGTAATAATTATTTTTGTGTAATTCTTTTAAACTTTTGAGAAATCAAATCATAGTGGTTAACTCTGCAGTGTGGTCTGCATGGTTTCAGAAGAAACTAAGAGCAAGCAATACTCAAAATCTTATGAAAATCTGATCAGAAACATTAATTAAAACCAACAAAAACTTAAAACAAGAGGCTGTTTTTATGCTAAAACAGTTGTGACTCTGTTAATTCTATTAACACCACTGCAAATTAAATTTTGAGCATAAAAGGCAACTTCCTTTCATCTGACATTTGTGTACTAGTTTCTGTTCATCAATTCTAATACATATTAGTATCAAGTATGAGGGATCTATTAAAATGTTAGGTGCAAAAAAACGTTTAGCATATGGGAAAAGCTTAAGAGATTTTTTTCCTAACTATTGTGTGGTGTAGAGTAGAGAAGGGGTGCGGACTGTTCTGGATTTTGACCAGGGCATCACTGTTCTTGATTTTGATTAATCATGAAAATGATATAGTCTCAAGATCTGAATTAAATTTTTAGTCAGAGAAAGTGGAGTTTTAAAAAACTATATTCACTGATAATGGCTGTGAAGCAAACTTTTTTTTCACTTCTGCTTTTTCCCAACAAATATATTTCACATTTGCCCTCAAGATACGCCACAGACAACTTACCTAAAGTAACCTCTCGGAGGAAGACTGAATAATTATTTAAAGAAAATGGAGAGAAGCCTAAAATATGAGGGAAACAATTTCCCCAGTCTCCCAGAAGGGAGGAAACAGATTGACAAAGGCTTTTTATCTAAACTACTAAATTACCTTTATAACAACTTGAGACTAGGGAGGTACTTATTTGCTAAGCTGTAATACAATGTCTGTAGCAGGAAATCTTAAACAAGGGCAAAACCACTTCAGGAGCTTGGCTGGAACTGTGAGCTATGAACTTTAAGCAATCAGCAAGGAAATAATATAGTATTATTTCATTGATAGAGATTGTGCTATAAATAAGCCAAAACAAAGGAAGGAGACAGTATGCTCTATTGCTTTGGTAGTAAATTTCACTGGCAAGGAAACAAATAGGAAAATATCATAATTTGCTTCTCAAGCAACGCAATAAAGATAGCTTGAAACAACTTTTTACAAAAATTAATCATTAACACCAAAGATCTCTCCGAACTGAGAAGGGGTGGACTAAGAAGAAAAGACACAAACCACGTTTTCCATCTTGAACTTTTTGTAGTCTCTCAGTGCTGTGGAATTAGAGCAGCAAGCTGAAATGATTTATGAAATGAAAAATTCCTGCCCACCCAGTTCACAATCATGTGCAATAACTACTGTGTTGTGCTATTTGCCATAATATTTAGCTCAGATGTAGCCAGAAAATCCCACTACACACAGAAGAGTCGACCATAAAAAGAAACAGATTTCCTTACATTTCTCTTATGTGCTTGTACATGGACACACAGGAAAAAGAATATATACATAATTGGGCACACATCAGTAATTTTCCTTTTATCTTATCCTTTTGCTTTTCCTTTCCTTGTTCCAGGGAATATAGTTTACTTTTATATTTCCCTAGTCTTTATTTTTAATTAAATTTAATATGTGCACTTATCCATACAGTATTATAATTTGACATACAAATGATGTATCATGGTTGAACCAAGTGAATTGGCATTTGCATCTCCTAAAATATTACCATTTCTATGTATTCGAGGCCTTCAAGCTCTTCTTGAGTTAATTTTAAATGTATAATTAATTGCATTGGACTATAGTTAGGCCACTCTGATACAGAACACTGGAATTCCTTCCCCATCTCTAACTATATTCTATTATCCAACCTAGTCCTGCCCTGCTTTTTCTTCCTCCTCTTAGACTCTAGTGATTTCTGTTCTACTCTGTTCTTCTCTATTTTACTTTTGAAAAGATAGCAAAATAAACTCACATTTTTTTTTCTCCATCTCTACTCCCTAATGCATTTTCGTTTCCACAAGACTCAGAATCAAGTTGTTACCTGAGTGACTTGAGAAATAGCTACTCATCTAAATTGAACAAATGTGCCATAAATGTGATTTTCTTAAATACTGGACTTTTTATATTATTAGTCAGCTTTATCAGGTATGTGGATACTTAGGAGTGTATGTAGTCTGCTTTGAAACTGCTAATAGTACATTGGGTGAGCTGTTTTGCAAAGCTTACAAAAAAATCTGCAGGAGAAACTGTAAATATTAAGAAGACAAATAAGAGAAATGGTGACTATTAAATAGAGAAATCACCATTAATTGACCTGCAAAAGACAACTGGCAAGTCTGTCCATATGTGTCTATAGGTAATCCAGGATAATATGAGGAATGCAGAAGAATAAATTAAATAGAAGGCTGTCACAGACATCCCTCTGAGGAGGTTATATTTGGATTAGAAAGACTAATAATATACAGTGAAATGGAGACAATCAAAATTATTTAAATCAACCCTTCCAGAAGACCGGGGAAATGAAGAGATTGCTGAAAACTAGGAGAATTTAGGAAAGTCAAAGGCAATGGAAGGCTTAACACAGGTCTATGAAGAGACCATTAGGGACATTAAGATCTTGTGTACCATACGTGGCTCTTGTACATATCAGTGAACTACCCAGAATTGATACAGTCACAGCCAAATTGCAGTCTATGCAGTAAATAGTATTTTTCCATATCTTCTAGATACCTCAATTTCAAAATTTGAAAAATCACAAAGCTTGTAAAGAATGAGCTAAGCAGATAATTAGGAAATGGTTTGATCGAAATGCCTCAGAGTGTTGAGTAGATACTGAAACCTCTGGCAAAGGGAAATCTTCCAATTATTCCCATAGGAGGGAACCTTACGGGACACACTAAAGATCTTTTGGTCACCAATCTTACTCTTTTGTTCCTTCCCTGACCAACACAGGATAGCTGGGATGAAGATTATTCATTGTAAAGCAAATGTGGGTTGGATACAGAATTAAAAAGTATTCTAGACTTTATTTCTTAATTCTCTCACTTAGTTCAAAATTATGTATTGACATATCCCTATACCTCATTCTCAACAATATGTTTGGGTCCACAGCTAACCTCTAATATGTGTCTGAATGATCAGAATGGCTTCCCACTTAGTCTAAAAATCAGCTTTGATCATGCTTCATGATCTTCAAGCAAGGAAGATAGCTAAGGTCTGCTGTATCTATGGTCTCAGGCAGGAAGAATTTGGGAGGCATTAGTCTAAAGCATACCTTCTTACTCCATGAAATCCCAAATTTGCAGTTCTGAAAATATTCTAACATAATATGTGTTTTAAAATCACCATCAATGGTATACAGTACAATTTAAGTCTTTATAGGTATCCCATATGTAAGATGATTGGACTTAATGGGTTAAGATGATTCAATCTTTGATTACAGAAAACAGATATGACAAATTAAATATTTTTCTATTAAAATGTTTGATTTCAAGTCTTTTCTAGTTAATCTGATTTTCCAATGCAGAAATTTAACTGGATTGGGTTTTTGTTGTTGATTTCCTTGTTTTATGCTAAGGTGACAGGAGAGTACCTCAAAACACATTCCTTTCTCATAGAAACAGAGAATGGACTCTACCCTTCAGCCTCTAAAAAGTGACACAAAAAGAGTTAGATGCAATCTTTTCAGCTAAAAGTGAAAAAAATAAAAAAGCCCTACTCCAACAGCATAAAGCAAAAAAAAAAAAAATATTTTAGAACCTTTAAGGTCCAACTCAAAGTTCAGGAATATATCATGTCAGGTATGACTTGGATTCAGGGTCTCCTAGAAAAACATGAGATTGTTTCCCTCCATCCAGTGGCTCTCTTCACTTAGCTGAGTGATTGCTGGCAACCAAATATTCATGTACTATTTCAGAGGGGGGCCTTTTCTACCTGACCTAGGTAGGAAGTTCTGATGGCTAAGCCTGAGTCACGTTTCCACCCTAGGGCAGTGAGAAGTAGGCTCACTTTCATTCCCAGCTCAATCACATGGAATGTTTGCCATGATAAATACAGATCCTGGGGGTCAGGGGTTGCTATAGTAGTTTAGAAGCTGTGTAGGACACTTGCATCCCATATTTAAGTGCCCAGTTTGAGTCCTAGTTCCTCCATTTCTGATCTAGCTTCCTGAAAATGTGCATCTTGAGATGCAGCAAGTGAGCACTTGAGTGTTTGGGTGTCGCCACCCACATGGAATACCTCAGTGGAGTTCCTGGCATTGGCCTGGTCCACCTCGGATTGCTGTGGGCATCTGGGGAGTGAAACATTGGTTGGTTGATTTCTACCTCCATGCCTTTCAAATAAAGTGAAAATAAATTCACAGCAATCCAAGTAGCATGGGTGGGAGGGAGGACAGGGTAAGAAGTAGCATTATACTCTTAAATCTGTGTATATAAAGTGCACAAAATTTCTTCACCATGTATGAAGAAAAAATTTTAAAAATGGGTCCTTATTAAAAATATTCGTGCATTTATTAGAAAGAGAGAGAGGGAGGAAGGGAGGGCGGTAGAGAATGAATCTTCCATCTGCTCATTCACTCCCCAAATGACCACAGTAAACAGGTCTGGGCCAGCCTACACCAGGGATTCCATCCTAGTCTCCTACCTGCATGGCAGGGACTCAACTAGTTGGGCCATCTTCTGCCTCCCAGGCTCATTAGCAGGAAGCTAAGTTGGCAGCAGAGCTGCTGGGACTTGACCCAGCACTCCGATATGGGATACCAGCATCACAAACCAGCACCTTAATCCACTTCATCACAATGCAGGCACCTGAAACAGGGTTTCCATTAAAGAAAGGGTAAGTGAGGAAAAGGAAATACAATGTAATTCTACTGCACACTGGCAGATTCCTAGATGTGCTTGAATTTCAGCACTCGGTTATCCTTAGACTTCCCAGCATATGTTGGGAATGTTACATGATACATCTCTTTCATTGTTTACATTTTTAGCTTGTTTTGTTTCTAAATACCTTGGGAAAAACATGGATGAATGGATTATTGTGAAATATCCATGTGTTTAGGGCTAATTGTACCTCAGTGTGTTTTCCAACAAGATCAAAACTGATAATTACATTTTCTAGCAATGTGTCTAATAATATTAGCGTTAATGTTAATTGAGCCCTTATTATGTACACATTAAGTGCAAGGTACCATTGATTTTTTTTTAAGCTTTATTTATTTGAAAGATGGAGTTACAGAGAGGCAGAGGCAGAGGCAGAGAGAGACGGGTCTTCCATATGTTGGTTCACTCCCCAAATGGCTGCAATGGCTGGGACTGGGCCAATCCGAAGCCAGGAGCTTCTTCCGGGTCTCCCACAAGGGTGCAGGGGCCCAAGAACTTGGGCCATCTTCTGTTGCTTTCCCAGGCCATACAGGGACTAGATCAAAAGTGGAACTGTCGGGTCTCGAACTGGAGGCCTTATGGGATGCTGGAACTTCAGGCAATGGCTTTGCCTGCTATGCCACAGTGCCATCCCCCATTTTGTGTTTTTTTATATAAATATACTTACTCCTTACATCCATTCCATGATGTAGGTATTCTTATACTCAGTTTAAACATAAGAAAAACTGAGTCTCTGATAAATTAAATAATTAGCCTAAATCCTAGAAGAGCTAAAGTTTCTACTACCATTAACTCCCTTCTTTAAGTTATGTCCGTCATTCAGGTTCATGTATTTTTGGTTTTCCTTTTTCATTTTTTTTTTGTAAACTGGAGTTTTCATTTCTGGAAAATAGTTCATTAAACAGACTCAGACATATGTGTAGGCAAATACTTGCTTTCTTCTTTTTTAGGGCCTAATATTCATATTCTAGAAAACTTATTAAAAAACGCAGGTTTAGGGGCCAGCAGTTTAAGCTGTTGCCTGTGATGCTGGCAACCCACATGAGCTCCAGTTCAAGTCCCAACTGCTCCACTTCTGATCCAGCTCCCTGCTAATGCACCTGGGAAAGCAGTGAAAGATCACCCAAGTACTTAGGTCCTTGTCATCCAGATGGAGTTGCATGCTCCTGGCATTGGCTGGCTCAGTCCTGGCTGCTGTGGCTATTTTGGGAGTGAATCAGTGGATGGAAGTGCTCTCTCGCTCTCTCTCTCTCTCTAAGGGAATCTTTAAAAATATTCAGCAGACTTCTTAGAGCTAAATTAATAAAAATCCTCGTGTTTTACACTGTTGGCTTGTCAAATTCTAAAATTAAGTTCAATGAATATAGGCTTGAAACATTTCTATTACCTCTCTGATCATCTAATGGGTTTTGAAAATTAGATTTTCTCTCAGAATTTTAAAGTACACATGCTGTTTTCTTGTGTGTCCATTCATAAATGAAGTTACAAGGATAGAGAATTGACTTTACACATGTAGTGAGAATACCAAGTCATTTTCTCACTCTATAGTTTAGCTATATAGTTCATCTGAATTAGACTGGCATAAAAGGCATTGGAGAGTATTGGTTAGAATTTGTTTGGTTGTAAGTAACAAATTCAAACCTAAGCCAAAAGGGAACCTCATAGTAAGGATACCAATGTTTCTCTTGAACTCAAGATCCAAATAGAAACCGAGTCTCAGGAACACATGAAACCAAGGGTATAAACTTCATTTGGATTTTTGTTGTGTTTATGATTTTTCTGTTTTTTTTTAATTTTACTTATTTTAATGAGAGAGGGAAAAAGAGAGAGACAAGGGAGAGAACGTTCATCTAGTAGTTCACCCTTCAAATGCCCACAACAGCCATGACTGATCCCAGAACTCAATCCACATAGGTGGCAGAGACCCAAGTACTTAAGTTATTATCGACTGCCTCCCAAGAAGTAGTATCAGAAGTAAATTAGTTGGCACCCAAACCAGGCACTCCAGTATGGGATGTAGGCATCCTGGGAAGCAACTTAAGGTATTGCGCCAAACTCCTATTCTTTCTCTTTCATTATTTCTGAGCTGTATTTCCTGCCATCTCAGTCTGCTTAACAGAGCAGAAACACTGTTAGCATCTGAATGGATGCCTTCCTCTGAGACATACCTGTTACCCTGATCCTTAGTCCCATGTCTCCGAAAGTTAACAAATTCAGCTTGGATCAGTTGCCCATTTCCAATCTAATCAGTTTCCCCACCAGGGAAAGGACTAGAGTTGGCTCAGACTTGGTTAGCCACTAACACTCAATCCAAGGGCAAAATAATACATGTGGTTAGACGGAGTGGCTGTTCTTAGAATAAGAGGATCCCAAGCAGTCTCTAAAGCAATGTACTGCCGTTGAAGTTTTTTAATCTGCTTTTCACTTATTTAGCTGAATGTAAAACTATCTAATAATGTTTGTGAAGATTGTACATTTTCTACAAGAACCAAAAGCTTAACTGCAATAACTCACACATTGCCAGTATAAATGATCTTTGTCAAATTTGAAGAAAAATACAAAGAAAATGATTGAACTTTAAAAAAAAAAACACAGAAAATTATAGTAAATCACCTGATCTATATCCATTCTCATCCAGAGTACACCAGTTGCTGAGAAACAGGAAATCTGACTGATGTAATTCTCACCTTGGTTTTTCCTTTCTAACCACAAGGAACAAATGAAGAGCAATGAACAAACTCTATGAGAAATGACTAAGGGAAAAAGAAGCTATGAAAGAAGATTAGCTGAAGTAGGAAAAACATTGCAACATAATTTATGTATAGTTATATAACCTGCTGATATGCTTTAGTTTCCACATATTTAATTTTTTTTACACCTGGATAACTACAACATTTGCCCTTTACCACCCAAGTGAAGGAAGATGTCATGGGGCTGAGGAAAGAGAGACGTCAATAGTTGGGTTTTGAATCTGAATTTAAATTCCCAACCACCATCCCTTGCCTTTACCTCTGCTTTTTCTTTTCAGTTTGGGAGCTAGAGTGGCAGAGTATGAGTACAAGAGCGCTCTCAACTGCTGGTTTGCTCCTCAAATGACCGCAACAGCCCCAAGAGAGGGGTGGATGCTAGAAGCTGGAAACTAAATCCAGGTCTCCCAGGTGCGTAGCAGGAACTCATTTACTTGAGCTACCACTGTTGCCTCCCAGGGTTTGCATTAGGAAGAAACTGGATTCCCACAGTCAGTTGATTCCCCATGCTTCAGCATGGGATGCAGGCATCGTCACTGCCAAGCCAAACACTCACCCACAATTCCTTTGTTTGAGAAACAAACATTATCTCCCAAAAAGTGGGGCATATAATTTATACCTTAAATAACAGAGGCTAGTTTTTTCTAACGCTCTCCCAGTCTTACCTGTAACACAACCAGGATGGAGAAGAACAAAGGGAAACAACAGCTTGGTGCTGATTTGTTTCTTCAAAAGGGCACCTTTCCCTTCCCTACACCTGCAGGCTAAGCCAAGGTAGGAGCAAGAGGGAGAATTTATTTATTTGCAGGCTCTGCAGGTAGGTGGTTTTTAAGTCACTTCCTGGTTAGAGGTTGCAGAGTCAGGGCCTTGGAGTTTCCCTGAATGCTATTTACCCTGTAGCAGTTGCCTGTTCACATCCTCCAAGAAGGGCAGGGACCCAGAGAACCAAGTCTCGGACCGCCCTTGCTGTCGGTATAAGCAGCACACAGCCGACATTGCTCTGAAATAATGGAAAAACAATGGTGATTTGCCTGAACTGA
This sequence comes from Lepus europaeus, assembly GCF_033115175.1. Classification (NCBI taxonomy): domain Eukaryota; kingdom Metazoa; phylum Chordata; class Mammalia; order Lagomorpha; family Leporidae; genus Lepus; species Lepus europaeus. Next base: position 43,765,552 of record NC_084843.1, on the reverse strand, counting down.
CAAAAAGAGGTGATATGAGAATTTCTCAATGATGATAGAGACAAATGACTTTGGGGGAAGAGGGATTATATTCCTCTTCCCTTCCTGCTCTCAGTGGTTTGTCTATCTATTATCATCCTAGAATGTAGATACAGTAACTGGGGAAAAGTTTGAGTGACATGAGAGTGGCAGGAACTGATGGTGGAAACTAATTAAAGTAGTGTAATTTTAAACTGAGTATGATTAAAAGTATGATACTGGTAGGCTACAGGTTTGAAACAGAAATAAGCTTATAATGAATACAGAAAATTCCATTTCTTGAGCACTTATGCTCATATATTAATATTTGTAGTCATTATTTACTCAACAGAACGGGGAAAATGATACCCATGAATAATTTCACTTATTTTTCTCTAATAAAATGTGTTCTGTAGTCCAAAGATTAAAAATAATTATTTCAAAAATGATCCCTGTGCCCACCAATGTGGTTTATGAATGTTTTCCCCTCTGTCTTAAAGTCTTGGGAACCAAGCTCGCTGACATGTTAATTGTTTGGCTATATGTTCAAATGGAATTACATCACTTGCTAGAAATTTTTATTTGCTCCTTTGAGAGTCACTCCTACTTGGTGTTCAAAATGTAAATCTTTCTTCTTTTGTCTACTCATTTTCCTCATTTCCTCCAACCTTCTAGTACTTAAAGAACATCACCAGAGTAAGACCTCCTTGTATGCTATTCCTTAGTTTGCCAGTAACAAAAAAAATATTTAAAATATACTTCCATAGATGCCACATGTGTACCATATACAGGCCTTAATATAAATCATGAGGAGCTCGGCCTCCAGCCTCCTAGGAGTAAAGTCTTGAACCTGGTATGCTATAGTAGTCAGTCTTTGATCCAAGGAAACCCACAATTGAATTAGTAGAGATGATTTCTTTTTTTGCTTTCTTCTCTTTCTCATGCCCTTGGTCAATCTGCATCTCAGGAAATGGCTTCCCTAGAGACAGTATGAGAAAATCATTCCATTTGCAGTGTCTGCAGCTTCTCTGCCTCGCTAAGTGAATATTAGCAAGGGAAAGTGACAAAGCTAGACAGTTCAAGAGAATGAAACTTGTCATGGCCCTCCAGTAATAGTCTCATTATTCCAGGGTGGGGAGCAGAACAAAATAGCCATTATAACCAAAAAACAAATCAGATTATGCTAAGGTTCCCTCCTAACCACACTACCTTTTATATTTAACTTTTTCTTATTCGAGCTCTATCCCTAAATAGTCAGTTCCCTGAGGAAGACATTCATGAAATAATTCTTCCAGCTTGAAACTTCTGGTCTAAGTTGTCAATTGTCCCCTACTTCATTGACTCTTGAACAGTAAAAACTCAAACAAAAGACAATTGACTCCTTCAGGTGATGGAGTTAATCCTCCCTATTTTTTCCCATCCCCCGAGGATCCACTCCACTTAGTGACTCACTGCCATAGAATAAAGCAAAAATAAGGGAGAAACGGTGGGTCAGCCTGATCAGTACTGCCTGAACCAGGTGATGTAGGTTATCAACAGCAGTGATGCCATGAGTATCAAGTACCACTCACAAGATGTAATGACAAAGGCGTCTCACCTCGGATATTCTCCCGCCAAATCTGCCACTGTAGGCAAATAGTGAGGAAAACATCAGACAAACCCAGACTGGGAGACCTTCCACAGAATACCTGGCCGACATTCCTCTCAAACAGGGAAATTCTGGGAAACTGTCGCAGGCTAGTGGAAATTGGGGAAATAAAGGTAAAAGTGATGAATAGCCTGCTGCAGATTCTATTCCAGGATCTGGATATTGATGGGAAAACTGAGGAATCCAAATAACATCTGGAGTTGAGTTAATGATCATGTATCAATGTCAGTTCTTCATTTGATTAATGTACCATGGTCATGTAGAATGTTAACACTGGCAAAACTGGATGAGGTATCTATAAACACTTAGTATTATTTTTGAAACTTTTCTATACATCTAAAATCAAAAGCATATTTTTAAAAAGATTCTGTAAACACCTATTATTCAATAGCCTCGTGATCTGTTCACTTTGGATAAAGACTAAAAACCTTGGGGCTGATTTGTGGCAGAGTGAGTTAAGCTACCTGCTGTGATGCTGCATGCCAGATAGGCACCGGTTCAAGTCCCTGCTGTACCATGTCTGATCCATCTCCCTGCTAACACGCCTGGGAAAGCAGCAGAAGGTGGCCCAAGTACTTGGGTCCCTGGTACCCAATGTGGGAGACCCAAATGGAGTTCCAGGCTCCTGGTTTAGCCATTGTGGCCATATGGAGAGTGATCCAGCTTATGGAAACTCTTTCTCTCCCTCAGTCACTCGACCTTTCAAATACATAAAGAAATCTTTTTAAAAAAATATAAATTTAAATGGGAAAAACCTTTGGTAAAAGAGCATTTTCCAATTAAGTATAAATTAGCTAGTAAATAAATAAGGCATACAATTCATGCTGAAATAAAATACTGTATATTTCTTTGGAGCACATGGAACATGAAAAATGACTTGCTATAATCTTACATAAAGATAAAACTCTCCATATTGCTTGATAACTCCTCAGGGACATGTATTCCCTTGTATTCTCTCCCCTGTAACTTGACCTCCTGTCTAATACTAACCACATCTATTTATCCACATTAGACATAGTCCTCTGAGTCTTCTTTTAGGAAGTTCAAAAGGGGATTTTTTTTTCACACCCAAATTATTCTGAGGTATTTTCCTTCTTTCTTCTTCTGACATGTTTATCTTGTTTTAATCACCTTGCCTCTACCATGAAAAGCAACAAATGGTGTCTGAGGTTCTGCTGTATCAAACTGGTAAGCCATGTCAGGAAGCTGGTGACCAGCTGTTTTCTATCTCTGCCATGAACAGAAAGAGGAGAAATCAGTCCTCAACTAGAGGAGCCGCACACAAAGGTCTCTACAGAATTCTCCTTAGATGACCTCTTTCTGTCAGTTCAGGCACCACAGTGAAATGGATTCTGCCGCTTTCCCTAAGTACATGCATTCATGCATTTGAAACAAAGCTGATGTACACAGACTGGATCGATTGGTCCAAACTGAAACAGAATGAATAAAGGATTAAAAACAGCCAATATTTATGCCATATTTTAAATAGAATATAGATGCAGAGAAGTTATTTAATAAAATAACTGAAGTTATTTAATAAAATAACTCTGGGAAAAAAAGAGATGTCTGGAAAAGAGAAATTAAAAGTAAGCAAGTTAATTTTTGTAGCATATTTAAGCACTAAATTGCACCAAGCCCTGTACTATATATACTGTTGGGAAAAAAAGAAATACAGGCTCATAAACTTAATGAGAGAAATGTCAAAAATTTCTTAAGATATGAAATACCAATTTCTAGAGGAACAAATACAATTCTGCTTTATGAAATGCTTATCTGTGTGTTTTATAGTAGTTTAATAACTTGAATTTGCAACCAGAAGGTATTATCACAGACTCGTTTCCAGTAGGGGGCAGAAGTATCATGGAGTAAGTAAATGGCATTAAAACATGATTAAAGGAGAAATAAAACAGAAAGGTAAATAAAAATTTGTTTTTCTTGGGCTTTTTCCAATTTGAAAAATTTCTTACTGAAATATTTAGCTATTGCTATACTATCATTGATTATTAAAGATTTATTTCAGTTATGTAAAAGATCGCTTTTTTACAATGCTTTATAATATTAAGTTCTTACTGTTCTTATTAGTCAAAAATAGAAGTTATGTAACTATTTCTATAGGAGAATCATTTTTTTAAAATATTTACCTATTTGAAAGAGAGAGATGGAGAAACAGAGAGAATCTTCCATCTGCTGCTTCGCTTCTCAAGTGATTGCAATGGCTAGTGCTGAGCAAGGCCAAAGCCAGGAGTTCATCTGCATTTCCCACGTGTGTGGCAGGGGACCAAGCACTTGGGTCATCTTCCACTGCTTTTCCAAACATTAACCAGTGGCTGTATCAGAAGTGGAGTTGCCAGGACACAAACTAGTGTTGTTTGGGATGCCCACACTGTAGGTGGTAGCTTTACCCGCTATGCCATAATTCCAGCCCCACAAGATAATCAAGGTTGTATCTTGTTTTCCATTCTGTGGACTTCTCAAACTTTGTTGTGAAGTTATTATCTTTCTAACTAAGCCCTCAACTGATCAAACACGTAGCACAACTTTGCAGCCAGTGGTGTGTTGGTGAATGTTTAACAACCAGCTCTCACAATGTGGATGTGTGTAAATTTGCACATGCATCAGCCAGCAATAATTTCTATGGTACCAAGTGTGTTATGACTTTGCTGATTTTTCCAAACTCCTGTAACCACAGTCAACCTATAGTTGCAGTTGACAAAGATATCTGATTCTGATGTGAATATTGGCAGACACTGTCCTTTATGTTTATTTACTTATCGATATAGTAAAAGTGAATCAACAAAGACCAATGTCAGAGCTTTACTCCATTGATGATGTGAGCAAGGTCTTTTCCATGTTAAATAAGTTTTAAAACACTAGAAGACTATTTCCTCAATTTTGGGAGCAATGCTATGTGATGGCTACAGAAACCACACTTTTACATTTCATCTGCATTTCTGATATTCTGTCATTTGCTTAAATCTAGATGCTATCAATCAATGAAACATTAAATAGAGATGATTTACAGCATGCGCCTTCAAAGTAGGCACATGATGTAAATATCCTCACCATGGCCCACTTCAAACCACTAAAGTCAAGTCACTAAGCAGAGTTGAAAAGATGTTCAGTAGCTCATGTGTCTATATTATTGCCACCATATAGACATGATAGGGAAATAATCTAAGAATCACAGATAATAATAAAATTAATACAGTAAAAACAAAGTACCAAGTTTTGGGACTGCATTGTGGTTAAGCCACTGTGTGGGACTCTGGCATTCTATACAGGTCTCAGTTTATGTCCTGGCTGCTCCACTTCCGATCCAGCTCCCTGCTTATGTACCTGGGAAAGCAGCAGAAGTATTTGGGCCCCTTGCCACCTAAGTGGTAGACTGGTATGAAGCTTTCGCTTGGCCTAACCCTGGCCATTTCAGCCATTTGGGGAGTTGATGAGCAATGGCAGATCTCTCTACTCACCCACCTCCCTACTATCTACCCCCCACCCCCCGCCACACTTTCAGAAAATCTTTCCTTAAAAAAGTACTGAATTTTAAGTGTTTATTGCCTTTGCTTTTAATTTCACTGTAAATTTATATAATTTTATTTTAAATAATGACTCTGTAACAGCCAGTTCACAGACCCCTTAAAAATTTATATTTGGCTCTTAGAAGCTCAAATGAGCCAGATCTAGCACACCCCTGATTAAACGAGGCTTGGTAAACTCTTTGGGCAACAGCTTAACATCAAATGAAAGAAAATCAAAGCTAGAAATTTGGAAATAGAAATGGAATTCAAACTTTCTTCCTTTTTTTAACACTAAAGTTTACATAAATTTCAAATTCAGTATGTGTATTTATTTTCCTGAATCTATCAAATCATACTTGGTACATTTGTGTTTCTCCAAAATAAGACATGACATTTAACACATAACAATTTTGTGTTTCTCCAAGATGAGGTAATTTATAAATAAACCAATGAATAGTACCAAAGAAAATTTTACATTATGATTGCTGGTACTTAATTTTTGTCTCCATGATACTTCGACTTTTTTCACAACCTTTCCCCAGTTGAGCCAAGAGGATCATTCTAACCTTGTTTTGGCATTGTTATCCAGCTAGCTTCCAGCATATTTATGTCTTGGATGTAGCATAAGTTTGTGTCAGTTCTACATACTACAGGAGAATGTTTCGAAGCAAGATTCCTGAGGTTCATTCTTTTGCGAGGGATTTGTGCCACATGATCAGCCTAAGGATGTAGGTATTTTCTGTTCGCACACAGATTCCATTGAGGTGAGGCCAATGGATATCCAGAATGAAACTGTGAAAACCGTTAGAAAGAGTGGAGCAAAGAGCAAAGACCAGATAAGGAACCAACAGAGGTCCACTACATCTCCTACTCCAGAGTAACTGATACCAGTATTTTTTAAAAATCAAGTTTAAACTTCTCTCCTTTCAAAATATGCCACAACTTGTCCCACCAAAATGATCTAACTATATCATACACCAATCACTTTCTAGTCTAGATAGGCCAATCTCAATTTCTAGGGATATATATATATATATAGTTTATACCTGATTTTGTACATCATGATGTTCTCTATATTTTGGAGATTCTTCCCCTCTTTCAGCTCTCTGAAAGTATTTATTCACTAAAGTCTGAGTGAAAACCTACATTCCACTTTCCTTCTTACAATGAATCACAGTTCAATGGATCATTGGTGTACTAAGCAGTTAACATGCATAGAAACATTTTTAAGAACATATTCATGGAAAATTTACATGCAAGTGTTCATAAAGATGCTAAAAACTTGAAGATGTGCAGTTTCTCAGAGTTTAGGACAGGAGATATAATCTTACCCACATAGAAATTGAAACAGAATTGTCTAGGTTAAGGCAAGTGTATGGAGAAAGAAAAGAACGGAAGATAAAATGTGTGTGAGAAGTGACCTATGGAGCAAATCATGATGATGGAACAGTGTCAGAGAAAGAGAACAAGAAAAATCTGTCTACATAAACCAAAAAAGAAAAAAAAATTGATTAAAAAGAATATTCAAGGATGCCCCGTATAGTTTAATCAATTATGTGAACTTTGGTGTAATAGTTTTCATTATTGTCTCTAATTTGCCAGTGATCAAACATTGGATTAGTTCTGCTTTTAATCCCTTACCCAGAGGAAAATGGACTTAGTGCTTTAAATATGATTCTTTCTTCCCTTCCACAGAACATGCAACAGAAAGTTTGCCAACATGGGAGTGTGGGATATTTCCCCAATACATATCCTTAGGTGCACTTTTAGTTTGGAGAAGGCTCTTTTTTCAGGGCCTTGGTACAATATGCCATGTTCTACGAGTTTCTTTTCTCAGGCATGTTATTAGTCACCACTATAGCACTTCAAATTAGGTAAAACTTCTTGGGTTAGATGAAAAAAATTACCTAAGCCAATTCATTCTCCTCATCCTTGCTCAAAAGGATGAAAAAGGATTTTTTTCATGAAAAAGAATTTTTTTCCTCCTTACCCCATCAATCATACAGATCAATGAGGTAAAGTAAGTATTTCTCATTCATAGATAATTAAATTACATAATCACAGAACCAACTGTATTTTATACAATTTAAACTTACACTCAGCTGATTTAAATTCTGTTCTCACAGCACAACACCACCAAATACATTTTGAGGATATTAGAAGGATATCTGCTCAACTCGTGATTTAATGGGGAATATTTATCTTAAATGAAATTTTCCTAAATATTCTCTGGGAAGAAAAAAGGCATTCATTTTCTCACAATGGATCTGCCAAGAGCTGAGGTAGGACTGGGGCAGTATTGATTATGAGTGGAACATAAAGAAACATTTAGGATGATGGAAAATTATCTTGATGATGGTGGTGGTAATATGATTATGAATTATTCATTATTAATGAAATAAATATTTAAGTGGGTGAATTTGACTATAAGTTATACTTGAATAAACAGATGTCATGGGGATGAATATTTAAATTAAACAGATATTCATTTTTAAAATTTATTATCTGAGGGGCCAGCTCTGTTACAGTGAGTAAAGCCTCCATCTACTGCACAAGCATCTCATATGGGCACTGGTTCAAGCTCCAGCTGTCCCTCTTTCAAATCCAGCTCTCTGTCATTGCCCCTAGGAAAGCAGTGAAGGATGGCCTAAGTGCTTGGGAGTACCTTTGGGGGAGACCTGTAAGAAGCTCTTGGCTCCTGGCTTCAGCCTGGCCCAGCTCCGGCAGTTACTGACATTTGGAGAGTGAACCAGTGGGTGGAAGATTTCTCTCTCCTCCACCCGTAACTCTGCCTTTCAAATAAATCTTTACATAAATGAATCTTTACATAATTGAATCTATACATAAATAAATCTTTAAAAAACTTATTAGTTGGGGGTTAAGATACCACTGGGGATGCCTATATCCCATTGTGAAATGCATAAATTTGAATGCCAAAACATAAAAATCAAAACAATTAATTAAAAATGTATTGCGCTCCTGTGCATGTTAGAAAATATTGCTACCACAAGGACCATGAAACTGAGTAATCTGATCACGGAATAAATGGAGAAAAAACACAAGAAGACAGATGTTTTAAACAAGGCTGAGTCCACATACAACACAAGAGATGGTGGGGCTAGCTGAAAACCTGGCTACAAAGGAATGCATATTCCCAAGTCAGAGGAAGCACACGTAAAAATAGCACTCTGGGAAGTGTGTCAAGAAGAAGGTCTAGAGTTGAGTAAAGTTTTGTTTAGGATAGAAACTCACAAGGACAGAGTATCAAAGAATCATCAAGAAAATAAGAGCTATTGCAGGACTGAGGTCAGTATTCTGGTGAAAAGGTTCACCTTGCCAAGGAACTGAGGTGCTGTTCAGAGACACAAAAATTTAAAAATAAGATATAAAACCATTAATAATGTGAGAAGAGGCAGGTGTTGACAGAATATGTAAGAAGAAAGTATTTGCATGGAACTCAGGGCTGTGTTGATAATTTTAGAAGCCTGCACACACACACACACCACTGACTCCTGTCCCTGTGTATAAATGATGTTAAGAATAAATTATTTGTAATGAAGTTCAACAAGTCCCAATATTTCTCATGGCCAATATATTTGGTGTCTTATTTTAAAGTGTCAAAATAAAATTATTAAAAAATGGTGCTTGGTGCCTCTGCTCTGCAGATGCCCCAAATTCATGTTTAGTCTGTCTGCTGGGTTTTTAGAAGGAACTGCTAGCTTATATGGGTCACGTGCAAAGGATGACAATAGTTGGTGAATGGGTGTACAAAGTTATAGGTCTAGAACTTAATTTTATTTAGTTGTCTGATGAATCACTCAAGGTTTGATCAAAATACCCAAACTCATGAGATTCTATCCCAAATGAAAAAGCCAATATATTAAGTGCAAAATGTTCAAAGCAATCCAGATATTCTCACTTTTAATATACCTTCTCCCTATGCTAATTTGATTCATAATGGGATATTCAGTCTGCCTCCTTAGTGCAGTAGGCAGCACGTCAGTCTCATAATGGGATATTCTTTTCCAGTGGTTAATGCACTTGTGTCTGCATTTTTTATTTCATCAGAGAATACTAATCCAGGCAAATTATTATATAAGCACACAGGACCAAAGCATTCAATCCTTCACCAAATATTCACACACCAGAGACTGTAACAGGTGTTAGACATGAACTAAAAAATGAAACAAAACATCAACCTCAAGTAACAATCATAAAAATAGGGTTCAGTGGAAGAATATTGAATTTATTTAGTTTGTGTGGTCCAAGGAGGCTTCAGCATGAAAAAGTCTTCAGCATGCTATCTAGTCATGGAATACATTCCAGCTAGTTCTTACACTACTTAAAAGACAGCATGTGTGTAAGGATGAGAAAATTTGTATACTATAGTTTAACGTGCTGCTGGTTAAAAAAAAAAAAAAGGTGATTTGTAGTCATAATGTGGAGGTGTTCTGGGGTCAAACCTCCTGCTTGGAGATGTTTGCACATGTGCATGGCCTTGGACAACAGTGACTCAGCATTTCCTACTGTCTCTCCATCTTGTGAACAAGATGCACATATTGGACACCTTCAAATTATCAGCAAGAATTGGGTTAATCTGCAAGCAGCAAGCAGCACAGAGCTAAGTAGTAGATACTCAGTATTATTACGATCATCATAGTATTGTGGATAACATTGGTTTTCTCATCTGGAAATGCCGAATGAATTCCACCCCTTTTTGTAATATTCATTGGGACCACTCTTGTTTGTTGAAGCATTCTTTCTTTGAATATATTATATTAGATCAAGTTAGAGATTTTAGTTTGGAGGCACTCTGCCATTTGGTTTGGCATCTTTGAAAACCTAGTAGGTATGTTATAGTTTTCTTAGTATAATACTTTCCACAATAAATTAAACTAAGACCTTAAGTGCATTGTTTCCACATCCTGGCCACCTAGGTGAAAATCCCAGCTCCATTATTTAAGACAACTTTTAAACTATCTGCAGCTCAATTCCATCATACATAAAATGAGAATAATAATAGTGCCCAAGTCAGCTTATTGTCATATGGAATAAACAAGTTAATTATGTAGAACACATATTATCTGGCACTTAAATATTGGCATATGTGTTAGCTATTATTGTGCATTCATTTAATCTTCCCAATAAATATATGCATTAATTATGAATATTTAATAAACTGTAATGGCTGTGGAGACAAGTGTCTTTCAATCTTATTCATTATTGTATGTGCAATGCACACTCATACAAGAGTATTTGTTCAGTGAAAGAATGAATGATGAATGACTCCTCATACCACAGATAAAGATATTACAGTGGTTTGATAATTTGTCCAATACATAGCTAGCATGTAACAGGGCTAATATTTGAACTTCACGTCTGTCTAACTACAAAATACATATGCTTAACCACACAGATTTGTGGTGGAAACATTCAGGAAAGCCTTGATCTTTTTAAGTAGGGCTCAGTTCAGGGAGAAGAAAAGACAGATAATGGAAATCACCAGTGCTAGGAACCAATACTGGGAGACTGCGGAATGAAAGGAGTGCAAATGTGGTTTGTGGAGCAAATACATCCTAAAGAATATTCCAAGTGGGCATCTTTTAGGGTGGAGCTCTGCCATCTGCATTCTTTATTAATACCTTGGGAATCTATGCTTAACTATGTTTGAGAAGTCCTGTGTAAGACGTAGTCTTAGTGGATTGAAGTGATAGAAATAAGGGTAACAAGAGAAAAAAGATCAGATTGGAACTCAGGTAGGCATTTTGCTTCAGCAGGTTCAGCTACAGCGTAGGATGCTTGCACCTCCGTGAAAGTGCTGGTTGGAATCCCTGCTACCATGCTTCCTATCCAACTTCCTGCTCATGTCCCCATGAAGGCAGTAGATGGTGGCTCAAGTGCTTGGTCCCTACCACCTAGAAGGAGATCCAGGATCCTGGCTTGGCCTGGCTCAGCCATAGCTATTGTCCTGCTTTCAGGTATTTGAGGGAGTGAAACAGAGGATGGAAGATCTGTTTCTCTCCTTCTATCACACTGCCTTTCAAATAAATAAAAAACTTAAAAAGAAAAAAGAACTGAAGAATTCAAAAGGGTTAAAATTAAGAAATATACAGTAGTTTCCAAAGAAGCCATAAAGAATCTTTCTAGGAAAAGATCCAGAATTCCATTATTGGAGTGAATTTGTTCAAGTATCTTATGACCCTTTAAAAGTATGCTTCTGTTACACAGGCTTGAAATTAAAATATTTTCAAAATTCCAAAAAAATTATGTGACTGCAATTAATTTGAATAAATTGTAGGATACTGGAATTTTAAAGGTGAGTTGTTATAGCACGCATTTAAGCATTCTATGCAATGCAAACCTTCTTTCCCCCAAAGTTTCTGCTTTCTGGAAACTGCTAATTATGGCGCAGTGCCTAATTCCATGGTTGCAATGGCAATTACAGGTATCATAACTTCCGCAGAACAGCTCCCACACGCTCACATGTCCTCAGTAGACAGAAATAGAAGTGTCAAAAATCTAGTCTATACCTCAAAAAATTCATAACTGGAGGTCCTATGTGTTTAACCAGCAAGCAACTTTAATACGTGCCTCTTTGATATTAACATAAATCACATCTGTGTTTAAAGTCACCTTTTTATACTATTTTTAAAAATATTCATAAGTTTAAATATAATGCAGTTATTGTTCTACAAACACATTTTAGATTTACATAGTTTTTTAAATATACAGAGAAAGTTTTTTTTTAATGTTCCCAAGAAAGCAGCATTGAGTGTAAGAATAGGATACCCACAATCTTTCACATATGATACAAATTTAGTCCCTTTCCTCAGGCTACAGAGGAAATGTATTTCCAATTAATAACTCAGTGCATTTGTGCATGATTAGATGAATACTTTGAATACCATCCTTAATATAAGAAATTGAAACTAAATGTTCTTTAAAACTGCCCCATTTACACTCAGTAGGGCTATTAGTTATTAATTCTTTTTGCATATAAGTTCTTTTTGCATCTATCTCCATATGTCAATGAAGTTTAAAAATTCTCAAAGATAATTGTCATTTTTTTTTTTTACAGGCAGACTGGACAGTGAGAGAGACAGAGAGAAAGGTCTCCCTTTTCCATTGGTTCACCCCCCAAATGGCCGCTATGGCCGGTGCACTGCGGCCGGCGCTGCACGGATCCAAAGCCAGGAGCCAGGTGCTTCTCCTGGTCTCCCATGCGGGTGTAGGGCCCAAGCACTTGGGCCATCCTCCACTGCATTCCCGGGCCACAGCAGAGAGCTGGACTGGAAGAGGAGCAACTGAGACAGAATCTGGCGCCCCAACCGGTACTAGAACCCGGGGTGCAGGCGCCGCAGACGGAGGATTAGCCTAGTGAGCCGCAGTGCCGGCCAATTGTCACATTTTTATACACAGAAAGGTTCCAAAATTGATTTTAAAACATTTAAAGAGTCCATTTAATGAAATCTGGGTATTTAGCTACCCTTTCTATTATTTAATGCTATATTAGTAAATATTCATTTATGGAGGCTGGCACTGTGGTGTAGCATGTTAAGCTACCACCTACAACACAAGCATCAAGCACTGGTTTGAGTCCCAGCTACTCCACTTCTGATCCAGCTCAGATGGATGTTCAGATGATGGCCCAAGTGCTTAGGCCCCTGCCACCCACATGAGCATCCTCAATGAAGTTCAAGATTCCTGACTTCAGCCTGGCGCAACACTGACCATTACAGCCATTTGGTGAGTGAGTCAGTGAATGAAAGATATCTTTCTCTGTCTCTCCATCTCTTCTGTACCTCTGCTTTTCAAATAAGTCAATCTGTTTAAAAATTCAATTATAATCTTTTCTAAAACTTCTCTTGTTGGCCATCTGTTACTGTATGCTATGCCATGTATGTCTTCTTCCAACTTTTAAGGTTCCTAATCTGTTTCTCACCCCACAATTTAATGCAGTTGCCCCATTGTGTGTTATTATCAAATTATTTTCCCATTCCTAACTTTAAAATAATTGTTCTAATAATTCTTCATTTTATTTCCACAAAATTGTAACTGGAAAAGTTTTAACAAACATTGATCTATCTGTTTATTTGAAAAGCAGACTGAGAGACAGGTGGAGACAGAGAGGTCTTCCCCAAATGGCTGCAACAGCCTGTGATGAGCTAGGTAGAAGCCAGGAACTCCATCCTATTTCCAACATGGGTGGTAGGGGCCCAGGCACATTAGCAGGGAGCTAGAGTGGAAGTGTAGTAGCAGAGACTTGAATTGTTGTTATGCAACATACTTTAAAAGATAGAAAATGCCAGACCAGAGTTGTGGCATAATAGATTTAGCCTCTACCTATGGTGCCAGCATCCCGTATGAGTCCTGGCTGCTCCACTTCCAATTCAGCTCCCTGCTGATGACCTGGGAAAGCAAAAGATGGCCCAAGTGCTTGGGCCCCTGTACCCGTACAGGAGATCTGGAGGAATCTCCTGGCTCCTGGCTATTTTGTGTCCCAGCTCTGGGTATTGCAATCATTTAGGGAGTGAAGTAGTAGATCGAAGATCTTTTTGCCTCTCCTCTCCGCAACTGTCTCTCAAATAAATACATCTTTTTTTAAAAAATAAAATACTAGAATAAAAAATAATAAAATACTAGAACAGATCTTCACTCCACATTAAAACAGACATTTTGTCATATTTATTTCAGATCTCATCTTTTATTACATGAATAAATCATGGCTCAATTACTTCCCTGACAGCTAGATTTTTCTTTTATGCCATTGACAAACAATCCTGGAATTATCTTTACTCAGGCCTCTCTCTAATTTATCCAGGAAAGGCCCTGAGAAAGAGAATTCCTGACCGAAAAAGCATACATATCTTAAACTGTATTGATTATTGTCATTTGTTCCTCAAAATGGTTGTATCAATTTACACTCCCACCAATGGTGTACAACAGCTTTTTTTTTTTTTTTTTTTTTGACAGAGTGGACAGTGGACAGACAGAGAGAAAGGTCTTCCCTTGCCATTGGTTCACCCTCCAATGGCCGCTGCGGCTGGCGCACTGTGGCCGGCGCAGCGCGCTGATCCGAAGGCAGGAGCCAGGTGCTTCCTCCTGTTCTCCCATGGGGTGCAGGGCCTGAGGACTTGGGCCATCCTCCACTTCACTCCCGGGCCACAGCAGAGAGCTGGCCTGGAAGAGGGGCAACCGGGAGAGAATCCGGCACCCCAACCGGGACTAGAACCCGGTGTGCCAGCGCTGCAGGCGAAGGATTAGCCTATTGAGCCACGCCGGCCACAGCTTCATTTTCTCCACTTCTTCTCCAGTGGTAGTTAGCACTGGAAGATCAGTGACTGCTGATGTGATGGGCATTAAAGAGTAATTTCTTCCCCTCTTTTGATTTGTATTTTCCTAATTACCAGTAAGAATGAGTAACTTTGCAGGTGACATTGACCATTGGTCTCTGTATCTTTTCAAGGGCACATTCAGTCTTTGTCCATTTTTTCCTATTGGATTGTGTTTTATTAATGTGTAATACTTTTTAAAATGGACGTTAACTTATTTAGAGGGAAATACCTTCCATTTCATAATTTTTTTACTTGTCACATAAAGGTTTCATTTCCAGTGTCTTTCATAAATGTTCTATGAGTTAGAAAGAATGTGTATCACCCAATTACTGGAAACTACTCAGTATAGATTAATCTTTTAATTATGCTGTTCAAACCTCAGAATATTGATTCCTTTATCTGATTGACCTATAAATTACTGACAGTGGCATATAAAAATCACTTATGATGAGCCTTCTTAATAATTTCTTCTGCCTCATTATAACAATTCTCAATTTATGCTTAAAAATATATATTTCTAGTGAATTAAATCCATTATGTCTTTGGTAATGCTTTTAAATCTCAGATGTATTATTTGTGTATGTATACCAGATTATCTCTCCAACTTTCTTTCCTATCACCATTGTTTATATGTTCTTCTGAAATTCAAATTAAACTTTCTCATTTCATCTTCTGTATCTTTTAAAAATTCATTCACTTTTTTCATACTTTTTTTGTGTTTCATTAGGGAAGCGTTTTTTAAATGAATCTCTGTGTTTACTATTTTTCCCTTAATTATATCTGAATTTAATTTTAAATTCAATTGTGTTATTCCTTATTTTTACAAGATCTATTTGGATCTTTTATGAATCTGTTATATTTTGTTGTATCATTTTATTTAAGCCATTTTTATTCCCCACTTTTATTGAACTATAATTTTAAAATCTTCAGTCTTTTCAGCTTTGTTTATGTTGTTTAGCATGTTCTCATTCACGTTACCTTGCTTCTTTAGGAAACTGATTTTTCAGATCAGAGTTCATATTATTTAAACTTTATCTGCATGATCATTTTTAGTTGCAAAGAAATTCCTTTAGATAGCATTTGCATCTGTTTCTAGCTGAGAACACTACAACTCTGGGTCACATAAAAATAAATGGAGTGTTAGGTTTTGTGGATTTTTAAAAAAATATTTATTTATTTGAAATTCAACATTATAGAGAGAGAGAGAGAGAGAGAGAGAGAGAGGGAGAAACAGACAAAGATCTTCCACCTGCTGGTTCATGATAGAGATGGCTCCAACAGTCAAAAGCCAAAGCCAGGGGCCTCATCTGGGTCTCCTACATGGGTGGCAAAGGCCCAGGAATTTGGTCCATCTTCTACTGCTTTCCCAGGCCATTAGTAGGGAGCTTGATTGGGAGTGAAGCAGCCAGGACTTGAACCAGTGCTCTTATGGGATGCTATCATTATAAATGATGGCTTTATCTGCTACATTCCAAAGCAAGCTCTTGTTAGATGGTTTTTCAGCCATATGGGTTGGTAAATATTCTAGCCCCAAACTGACATAAGGGACAGCTTTTAGTTGAAATCTATGTTATTTTCAATTTCAAATTTTAAACTGAAGAAAGTTTATATGTGAAAAAAATAGCATGAGGTTTATGAATTTCTGCAAAACATTCAACCTGTAAGTTCAATTTTTATATATTCTACCTCATTACATAGCTGAATATCAGGGGTACTTAAAAATAAAAAAGCTATATACCAAACATTTTGAAAAATACAAGACTAGGGGCTAGCATCATGGTATAGCAAGTTAGGCCGCCTCCTATGATGCCAGCATTTCATATAGGTGCTGGTTTAAGCCACAGCTGCTCCACTTCTGATCCAGTTCTCTGCCAATGTGCCTGGGAAAGCAGCAGAAGATGGCCCAAGTGCTTGGTGTTCAGCACCCATGTAGAAGACCTAAAGGAAGCTCCTGGATCCTGGCTTCAACTTGGCACAGCCCTGGCCATTGCAACCGTTTGGGGAGTGAACCAGTGGATGAAGATATCCCTATCGCTTTCTCTTTCTCTGAAAACTCCACCTTTCAAATCTAAAAAAAGAGAGAGAGAGAGAAAAGTATAAGTCTAAAAGGAAATGAGCTATCACATCATAAGAAACATGGAAGAGGTGTAGTAATCCTTATATCAGACAAAATAGATTTTAACACAAAACTTAAAACAAAGAAGAGTACTATGTAATGATTAACAGGTCAATTCAATAGGAAGATACGACTATATTAAACATGTAAGCACCCTATTACAGGGCACTTGGCTTTAAAGAAATGGATGTAAAGAAAGAAATAGACTCCAATACAATAGTAATGGGGACTTTAACAATCCACTTTTATCAACGAACAGATTAACTAGACAGAAGATCAACAAAGAAACAACAGTGCTAATTGACACTACAGATCAAATGGACCTAACTGATATCTAGAGAACTTTTCACCCCAGCTACAGAAACACATTCTTCTCATCAGTATATGGATGAGATCATTCTCTAGTATAGACCATATGCTAGGCCATAAAGCAAGTCTCAGCCAATTCAAAAAAAAAATCAAAATCATACCATGCATCTTATCTAACTACAATGGAATAAAGATGGAAATCAACAATTCAAGAATCTCTAGAACATATGCAAGCACATGGAGACTGAACAACCTATTCCCAAATGAACAGTGGGTCATAGGAGAAATCAAAAAATTTCTAGAAACAAATGAAGATCACAAAACATATGGGATACAGCAAAAGCTCTGCAAAGAGAATTTTATAGCAATTGGTGTCTAAGTAAAAAAATAAGAAAGGTTCCAAATAAATGAACTATCAATGCATCTCAAGGACCTAGAAAAACAACAAACCAAACCTAAAATTAGTCGGAGGAAAGAAATAATTATAATTACAGAACCAAGTTGAAACAAACAAAAAAAGATCAGAGAAGAGCTGATTTTTTAAAAAAATAAACAAAAGTAATATCCATTGATCCAACTAACCAAATAAAGAGGGTAAGACTGTAATCAAGAAAATCAGAGATGAAAAATGAAACATACAGCAGATAACACAAAAATAAAAGAATCATCAGAAATTAGTATAAATATCTGAATGCCAAAAAAATTGGGAAACCTGCAAGAACTGGATAGATTCCTGGACACATACAATCTAACAAAAATGAGTCATGAAGATAAAGAACACTGAAACAGATCAATAATCAATATGGATATTAAACAAGTGATGAAGACCCTCCCAACAATGAAAGTCCTTGTTCATCCCTGCTGAATTCTACCAGACATTTAAAGAAGAACTAAATCCAGTTCTTCTCAAGTTATTCAAAACAGTTGAAAGGGAGTGATTTACTCTCAAATTTTTATGAAGCCAGCATCACCTTAATTCTTGAACCTGAAAAAAATTTTTCAGAGAAAGAAAACTGTAATCCAATATTCCTAAAGAACACAGATACAAAAATCCTCAACAAAATACTAGCTAATCAGATCCAAAAGCACATCAGAAAGATCATTCATTTGGACAAAGTAGGATTTATCCATGGTATGCAGGAATGGTTCAACATTCACAAATCAATCAATGTGATATATCACATTAACAAAATGAAGAACAAAAACCATAAGATTATCCCAATAGATGCAGATAAAACATCTGATGAAATACAACATGCTTTCATGATGAAAACCTTAAGCAAATTGGGTATAGAAAGAACATTCCTCAACACAATCAAGGCAATTTATAACAAATCCACAGCCAGCATCCTATTAAATGGGGAAAGTTAGAAGCATCCCCTTTGAGATGTGGAACCAGATAAGGATGCCCACTCTGACCATTGCTATTCAATATAGTCCTAGAACTTTTAGTCAAATCCATTAGGAAAGAAAGAAATCAAAGGGATACAAATTGGCCGGCGCTGTGGCTTAACAGGCTAATCCTCCGCCTTGCAGCGCCGGCACGCCGGGTTCTAGTCCTGGCAGGGGCACCAGATTCTATCCCAGTTGCCCCTCTTCCAGGCCAGCTCTCTGCTATGGCCCGGGAAGGCAGTGGAGGATGGCCCAAGTCCTTGGGCCCTGCACCCACATGGGAGACCATGAGAAGCACCTGGCTCCTGGCTTCGGATCAGCGAGATGCACAGGCCACAGCGGCCATTGGAGGGTGAACCAACGGCAAAGGAAGACCTTTCTCTCTGTCTCTCTCTCTATCCACTCTGCCTGTCAAAAAAAAAAAAAGGGGGGGGGATACAAATTTACAAATTGGGAAGGAAGAAGTCAAACTATCCCTACTTGCAGATGACATGATCCTATATATAGGGGATCTGAAAGACTCTACTGAGACTATTTGAACTCATAAAATAGTTTAGTAAAGTGGCAGGATATAAAATTAATACACAAAAACCAATAGCCTCTGTATACACAGACAATGCCATAGCTGATAAAGATCTTCTAACATCAATCCCATTCACAATAGCTACAAAAAATTAAATACCTTGGAATAAATTTAACCAAGGATATCAAAGATCTCTGCAATGAGAATTACAAAACATTAAAGAAAAAAATAGAACACTAGTAAAAAAAAAAAAAAAAACAGAAAAATATTCCATGTTCAAGGATTGGCAGAATCAATATCATCAAAATGGTCATGCTCTGAAAGCAATTTACAGATTCAAATTGATAGTAATCAAAATACCGAGGATATTCTTCTCAGATACAGAAAAAAGAATGCTGAAATTTATATGAATAAAGCAATCTTATACAATAAAAACAAAGCTGGAGGCATCACAATTCCAGGTTTCAAGATATACTACAAGGCAGACATAATCAAAACAGTCTGGTACTGGTATGAAAACAGAGGGATAGACAAATGGAACGGAGTAGAAACTCTAGAAATCAGACTGGCACCATGGCTCAATAGGCTAATCCTCCATTTGCGGTGCCGGCATACTGGGTTCTAGTCCCAATCAGGGCGCCAGATTCTGTCCCGGTTGCCCCTCTTCCAGGCCAGCTCTCTGCTGTGGCCTGGGAGTACAGTGGAGGAGGGCCCAAGTCCTTGGGCCCTGCACCCCATGGGAGACCAGGAGAAGCACCTGGCTCCTGCCTTCGGATCAGTGCAGTGCACCGGCTGCGGCAGCCATTGGAGGGTGAACCAACGGAAAAGGAAGACCTTTCTCTCTGTCTCTCTCACTCTTCCTGTCAAAAAAAAAAAAAAAAAGAAGAAAGAAAGAAAAAAGTAAGAAAAAAAAAGAAACTCTAGAAATCAATACATGCTTCTACAGCCAACTTCTTTTTGACAAAGGAGCTAAAATCAATATCTGGAGCAAGGACAGACTCTTCAACAAATGGTGCTGGGATTACTGGATCTTCACATGCAGAAGTATAAAGACCCATATCTTACAACTTACACAAAAATCCACTCAAAACATATTAAACTCCTAAATCTATGACTCATTAACACCAAATTATTAGAGAACATTGGGAAAACCCTGCTTGGCATAGGCATAGACTTCTTGGAAAAGACCCCAGAGGCACAGGCAGTCATAGCCAAAATTGACAAATGGGATTACATTAAACTGAGAAGCTTTTGCACTGCAAAAGAAACACTCAGTAGAGTGAAGAGGCAACTGACCAAATGGGAGAAATTATTTGCAAACTATGCAACTGATAAGAGATTAATATCCAGAATATATAAAGAGCTCAAGAAACTCAACAACAAAACAAACAATCTAGTTAAGAAATGGGCAAAGGACTTGAACAAGCTCTTTTCAAGAGAGAAAATCCAAATGGCCAGCAGACAAATGGAAAAGTGTTCAGGATCACTAGCCTTTAGGGAAATGCAAATCCAAATCACAATGAGGTTTCATCACACTCCTGTTAGAATGGTTGTCATACAGAAATCAACAAACAACAGATGCTGTTCAGGATGTCAGGGGAAAAGGTACCCTAATCCACTGTTGGTGGTAATGTAAACTGGTGCAGCTACTGTGGAGGAGATACCTCTGAAAAGTGAATATAGACCTACCATATGATCCAGCCATTCCACCCCTGAGAATTTACCCTACTGAAAAGAAAATAGCTGATAAAGGTGATCTCTACTTCCAATTTCATTTTAGCTCAATTCATGATAGCTAAGACAAGGAATCAACCTAGATGTCCATCAACTGAAAACTGGATAAAGAAATTATGGCATATATACACTATGGAGTACTACACAGCATTAAAAAAAAAATGAAATCCTGTCATTTGCTACAAAATGGAGGCAATTGGGAACCATTATACTTAGTAAAAGAAACCAGTCCAAAAAAGACAAATAACTTATGTTCTCCTTGATGTATAGTAACTAATAGAGTACCTAAAATATAATCTGCAAGAGTGAAATTGACACTTTGAGATGTAATGATTTTTGATTTTTAACAGCTCATGTCTTAACTGTTGAAGAACAGTGTTTTTTTTTTTCCCTTCAAACTATTTGTTGAACTCTTTACTTAGTGAATGGTTAACCTTATGAGTATAAAGTCAACTGAAAATAGATCTTTGTAAAAAATAAGAATGAGAATAGGAGAGGGAAGAGGAGGAAGGTGGAAGAGTGGGCTAAGAGAAGGTAGTGTGGACAGTATCACTATGTTCCTGAATCCATATATATATATATATATATATATATATATATATATAAAATACATGAAATTTGTATACTTTTAATAATTCTTTTAAAAATGACAAAAAAGAAAGAACTCCATACGCATTAAAGTTTTATCATGGAAACAAAGCATATGGAAGAAACTTGAAAGCACGAAGCTAAGTGAAAGAAACAAATCCTGTGTGATTCCATGGGTATGGCATTCTGGAAAAGGAAAAACGATGGCAACAATAAAAAGATCAGCAGTTGTTCTGGGGAAGGGGGGAAGGAGTCACAAAGGGCACCCAGGGCAATGAAGGCAATGAAACTATTCTGTGTGTATCTACAATGCTAGACACCTGTCACTATATATTAGTTTAAACCTATAATATATACAAAATCAAGAGCGAACCATAATGTAAACCATAGAATTGAGGTGACAATAATATTTCAATATCAGTTCATCAATTATAACATTTCACCACCCTAGTGGGGGATATCAGAACAGAGGAGGTTGTGAAGGCAGGGAGGGGGTGAGGGAAAGAATGAAAAAAACGCTCTGTACTTTCTGTTCAATATTTCTGTGAACCTCAAACTGCTCTACCAAATTAAAAAAGCCTTTACAAAAAGTACATAACAAAATTCCCAATTTTTAACAATTGAATATTCTAATAGCTAGTGGAAAGGAATTTCAGTGTTTCTAACAAAAATAAATGATAAATATCAAAGGTGATAGATTTGCCAATTACCTCAGTTTAGCCAGTATGCACTGTATAGATGTACAGAAACGTCAGACTGTGACCCACAAGTATGTATAATTTGTGTCAATTAAAATATATGTTATAAAGCATAAATGAATGTAGCTAAATTCATAATAGCTCAGATGTGGTATCAACCCAGATGCTCATCTACTGAAGATTGGATAAAGAAAATATGGTATATATACATTATGGAATACTACACAGTGGTTAAAAAAACACAATGAAATCCTGTCATTTGCAACAAAATGGATGCCAAGTGGAAATCATTATCCTTAGTGAAATAAGCCAGTCCCAAAAAGCCAAATACTATATGTTCTCCCTGACCTGGGTAACTAATAGATCACCTAAAAGATAATCTACAGCAGTAAAATAGACAGAGATGTGATGACTGTTTACAGCCCTTGTCTAGACAGTCGAGGAACAGTTGAACTCTACTTAGTGTAGGGTTAATCTTATATAAACTGAAAATAGATCTCTGTAAAAAATAAGAATGGGAATAGGAGGGGGAGGAGGAAAAATGGCGGGAGTACAAGCAAAATAGAGGGTAGGGTGAGAGGAATCACTATGTTCCTAAATTTGTGTATATGAAATGCATGAAGTTTGTAGACCTTAAATAAAAGATTTTTTGGTTAAAAAAATGAAAAATGAGAACTTTTAACACACAACTGTTTAGTATATCTGAAACAATTCACTTTCCCAGAAAGAAAGCCTTAACAAATAGCTATTCAAAAACACAGTATTGTAAATATCTTTTCTTACTCTGCATTAAAAATCACAATTAGTTTTCCTAATGGAGCCATAGATAAATTGAATGGGCAAATTGAGTTTCTGGGTTTTGTTTTAACACTTGAAATATTTTTACTTAATTCTTGGATACATTCTCATTTTTTGAAGGTCTTAACTTGGTTTTTTGTGTTTCTCTCATAGTAATTCCTTTCATTTAATTTTTGATAACTTCCTCAAATATTGAGATAATTGCACCAAAAAACCTGATCTCAGTTCCTCCAGGGATCTTTATATTGGATTCCTGTCCTTGACTTTTTCAATCACTGTAATTTTTCCTGAATTTCAAGTTTTCTATTTTTTCAATTCTTTATTTCATATGCCCATATCAGCAGCATTGAAATTTAAGTGTCTTATATCTGCAATTACTTTTTATAAATTCAAAATATGAAATGTTGACTGAATGCTGCCAATTAAAAAACATTATCAAATTTACAACAAAATATTGGGATAATAAGATGAAAGTCTTAAGAATTATGTTCAATTTCTACAGTAAATGTAAAAATAAAAGACACTGGTAACACTAATATTCAAAATGAGCCTCTCCCAATTCAATTTTTCTGCTCCTCCCCAACTTAAAATACAAGGGAGTATCCATTAGACATGATAAGCACCTCATTCTTAACATCCAGTTGGATTGAGTTGCATGATTCTCTTTACAGGCACAATTTTTCTTCAGTAAACTAAGTCATTGAAATACTAACTCCTTATACAACAAAAAGACAAAGTTATATTTGGATAAGGAAAGGGTGTAGGGTGTCAAATATGCAGCTACGTAGATTGAACTTGAGGACAGCTGTGGAGACATTGCAAGCACCCAAGGAACACGGAAGTCAGATACCAAGATCCCCACGATATTCTTCTGGCTGCTCAGATGGGCTCTTGGCACTCACTCCACCCCATCTGCCCAGGGCCCTTCTGGACATTGTCTCCCTTTCCAAAACTTGCACCTACTTCTAAGTTGTCAAAAAAATATATATCTTTTCTCATCATTCTGCAAAATGCAGTTATAGTATTCACAAATACCACTCTTAAAGAAATAATGGTGTCGAAACAAAGACCATGAATAATTCACTTTTCTTTTGCTGGGTGAGGTTAACCATTTCTTCAATTTTAGTCTGGAATAGTAAATCCAGAAGTAGAAAGGCAGCAAACTCATTCTGGATAGTAGGTTGCACAGGCACTGTAGGAAATTTTACCTGAAAGGCCCCATTTAGACATCACACTCTGGCTAATTCTTTACATATGCATAATCTTTATCTTTGGGAGGGACTAAAATTTTTATTTTTTGAAAGGTAGCAGGACGGAGAGACAAGCACAGAGACAGAGAGGGATCTTCCATTTGCTGGTACACTCCGCAAATGCCTTCCACAGCTGGGGAATTTCCAGGCTGAAGCCGGGAGCCTGGAACTCAATCTGGGTTTCCACGATCTCTATTTCAAATGTTTTCATCTCCAACGACCACTTTCTATCTTTCCAGCTTATTGTCTCTGGTTCCCTAACTCCATGGATCTTTGTGCCTCACTGGTACATAAATCAACTGGTACTATCATCTGTCCATTAAATTTCTCAGTTCATCATTATCGTCTCTTCCTTACAAACATCTCAGCTCCCTTCTACATATTGTGATGATTCACATTCAATTGGCAAAACCCTGCCTGTGGTTAATTCAATGACCACACTATTCTATTCTCACACAATTCTACACTGTTCTCTTGCAACTGAGTATTTCTACAGAAAAACACACTTACAAAACAGCTAAGCTTTTACAGATTCCAAATGTGCTTCCAAGTTAGCCTTAAATAATCTCTTGTAACCATACTTTGTTTCTCAAAGCCATGCAACTCTCTGGTTCTCAGATAACTATTTCAAGGCTTCTATTTCTTCAAAGTATAATACCTCTCCCATTCTGCCTCTTAAGTCATGACATACTCCTGTTGAAACACAATCATTCTAAAAGATGATTTGCTAGGTTCTGAATCTATGGCTACATTTTTCAGAATCAGCACCTATATTTTTCTCACCTGTCACCCTATTAAGATAACTGCATACTCCTATCTAAAGCTAGAACTTTTATTTGTATGCTAAGTCCCATCTCATTTCTCTGAGACATCACTCCAGCTCTTTTCCTGTTCTCTCTCCTGTATCATACATTCACATTCTCTCTCTCCTTCTCTCCCTCCATCCTCTTCCTCTCCTTTATCCTGGATCACTCTATTAACATACAAACGTTCTCTTATTTCCCTTCTTCCATCCCATATTCATAAGATGCTTCACTAACATCAGCTGTTTCCCCATAGTTAAATATTTAGAAAGCCACATACTTGGACAGAAAGTATCTCAATTTCACTTTCATTCAAGTTTAAATAAGTTCTTTGAAGCTAATAAGGAAACATGAGTTATTGATACATGAAGATGTTAATTTCAAAAGGAGAAATTAATGAGGAGCTTTATTTTATACAATTATGCCCTGGCTCTACCTTTATATCTCTATATTTTTTCGGGCATGTAACAAATAGCTGACTATTGCAAAAGCCAGGAAGAAGGAGCAATTGGGTAATCTGCTGAAGTGTTTCCATGTGTGTCCAGGGAGCAATGTTAATAGGGACAGCACTTTTCCCTCAAGTAATTGGGGACAGCTCCTTTTATCTAAAGATCATCATCAACAAACGATGACGGTCTCAGCAGCAAGACAAGCGAATTCCTCCAGATAATGTCATAAGTTCACGCAAGTTAAGGCCACACAATAAAATCAAAACACGGTCAAGTACGTACGCCTAATCACACCCCCTTCAGTGACGTGGTGATGTTTAAAGGCAATCAGATAATTTCCTCAACATTTATTTTTTGTCAAAACATTGGTTGTTTTGTTACTCATGTTAATTATGATCCTTTATAAACTCATTAATTCTGATAGATTTTATAGGAAATATTATAGAAATCTGAATCTTTTAATTTCAGTGTTTCATTCTCAGAATATACACTTAATCCCCAATGTTATCTCAGTTGATTATGATAATATTTTGTGAGTAAGTAGATAAAATTATCACTTCTGTTTACATATGAGGAACCCTGGAGCCGGTGCTATGGTGTAATAGTTTAAGTCTCGCCTGCAACACCAGCATCTATGGACGCCCATTCGTGTCCCAGCTGCTCCACTTCCGATCTTGATCTCTGCTAAAGCCTAAGAATGCAATAGAAAATGGTCCAAGTGCTTGGGCCCCTGCACCCACTTGGGAGACCCAGAAGAAGCTCCCCGCTCCTGGCTTCAGATCGGTTCAGCTCCGGCAGTTGCTGCTGTTTCGGGAGTGAACCAGAGAAAGCAAGATATCTCTCTCTCTCTCTCTCTCTACCTCTCAAATACATAAATAGTTTTTTTTTTTTTAAAAGGAGAACCTGAATTTCAGGAAGGTGAAACAGCTAGTTTAAGAAAAGATATAAAACATGACAACAAGAGATTAACTAGAGTTCTTCATATTAGAAGCCATGTGCTTGTTCATGTAAGTATTTCCAACTTTTAAATTAACTACCCTGTCCAGACATGGGCTTTAAAAATGTAAGTGGTAGATATGAAAGTATGCATCGATTCCTGAGAACTTATTAGCAAATCCCAGAAATTAACTGATATTCAATAGCATACACTTACTAGCAAAGGCACCTTAAGGAAATTGACAATCTAAAGTGGAAAAAACATATTCCCCCTAGAAAAGCTGATTCATTTATTTGCCCTAGATATAGCAGTTAGTGTTATCTTTATGAATCTCATCTGTGAAAGATGGAAGTTTCTAATATGGAAATTCTTTGTGCCTTTTATTGGCCATCAAAGCCTCCACTGCATTTGACATCAGCTTATAAAGGAAGGGTATACAGTACCTCTTCAGCCTTTGAACCAAACATACGCTCTGTGCCAAATCCTCCAATTATATCATCTAATTTTGTTCTATGAAGAAGCTGAGAATGAAAGAAATGAAAGTCAACAAAAATATTACGATCACTTCAAAGGTCACAGGACTAGGTAAATCAAACCATTTGACAATAGCTGACTAAAGCCTTTTGCTTAAGTATTGTTCAATGATTTAAAATAAGGTGATATTTAATAGCCAAAGACAGTGAAGTTGATGTAGAAAAGTAGATTATTATCTCTTTAAACATTCATTTCTTCAACCTATAGAGTTTAGCTATGTATAAGAAATTTTTTAAATCAATGTAGAAGATTCCAGGAGACTCTAGCATTAGATCGAATTGATGAAGATTTGGGATTATAAAAGGAAGGAGAGTTAGTTACATATTCCTTATTTCAGCTTCCATGTCAAATGTCAATTATATCTTTGGCAAATTATTTCAGCATTATATGTGCTTTTATAGCTCAAGGGAGTTTATTTTTCTAGTTTAAAATGAGGCAGAGGCTTTTCTTGATTTCACTCATACATTATTCTGTGTCAATTTTGTAATCTTGGCTAACTGTTAAATTTTGTGATCGGAATCAATGCAGACTTCATAGGAAGTAAATATATTTTCCTGTAGAAACTTCAATACATTGGGCTTGGTGTGTGGCAGGGAGTGGGGTAGGGGTGGGGGTAATGATTAGAGTTCTCTATTTCTACTTCTTCACAACATCCTTCATTAAACACTCTACATGACATAGAAAAAAGTGTCCCCTTCCTCTCTCTGCCTTTCCTGTTTAGCCAAAGTCATTCTCCAAGATGTTATCAACTGGACAGAGTGTTTTGCATCTGAGCCTTCAGGTCAGTGAGTCAAACACTGCTGCAATGAAAATCAAAGTGATGCCACGCTGGCCTGAACTTGGTGAGCGTCACTGTGATACCACAGTGGATCAGTGGCAGAAGGTCGTGATGTGAACCCTCTTGTCCTGATGGATGTGCCTAGTTTCTGGGTTCCTTCCCACATGGCACCTCCTGCTGCAATTTATTGACACCAGATGCTCTTTGTATCACTAAGACTTGCAGCAATGTCTATTTAAAGTTAAATGGAGTAATTGAAGCCAGAGCATCATACTTTGAATGAAGTAAATCAAAGCACATCACAGTCATAAAAATGCAGACGAGGGAAAGCATGAATGAGAGAAATCCAT
Source organism: Lepus europaeus (assembly GCF_033115175.1). NCBI lineage: Eukaryota > Metazoa > Chordata > Mammalia > Lagomorpha > Leporidae > Lepus > Lepus europaeus. The sequence goes on along the minus strand of NC_084843.1, from coordinate 43,737,795 downwards.
TATAAAAAGAAAGCCAGACTAACAGAGACCAAAATGCTCTGATTAAAATTTATCATCTCACACAACACTGATAGAAATCAATTGGTAACTGGTCAGAGCTCTGACGCCAGAATTAGTGAGCATGCTTCACCATATAAATTAGGCAGAAGGCTTTTGTCATAATGACCTCCTTCTCCATGACAGCTCATGGAAAACAATTCCTCACTTGAATCACTGTGCGGATCAGATGCAAAAACTTTTAGCTAACGATAATAGACGTGGACCTGAAGTCTAATCATTTTACTAACATAATGCTTTAGACAGAGGTTTTAACAAATCAGGACTTAACTAATGATTGATGGTAGGAAATGGAGACATGGTTTAAAGTCTGATTTAAAAGAAAACTAAGACAGGAAGGACAGTGTGATTAGAAAGGCTCAAAGCAGACCATGAACCATGAGCATTAATAAATGTGGATTTTAATAGGTACAGGTCTGGCAGCCAGCAGCCAGTAAGAACAGAGACTGATTGAAAAGAAATGAGAACTTTTAGTGTTACTTCTACTAAGTTGAATCATCAGAGGCAATCATAAGCATACCAAGTTATAACAGTAATTTAAAAGTACAGAAATCAAAGCTATTAAAATGAAAATTACAATGTGCAAGCATAGCAGGATAATATTTTTAAGAAATTAACCAATGTTGTCCTTTTTTTCTAAGGCATCGTCCCAATCTACTGCCTCATGCAGGCAAATCCTGGGCTCTGTATTTCTCATTACAGCCAAGGGATGTGATAGGACACAGAGCAGAGGATGTCTACCAGTCCCCACCATTAGTGTCCCAAAATCTGAAATTCCTTTGGATAAATTACTATGATTTAAAAGAAAACGTGTAGGAAAGGCAAAGCAAAGAAAGTGGCATTCTATGCCCACTTCCACTCAGTCTAGCAAAAGCATCCTGAGAGGAGGGAAGAGAAGAGATGGTGAGGAACTGTAGTGTTTTTGAGAGAGGGGTCCTGGGTTAATAACCAAAACTGCATGCTCAGAGTATAGAATGCCAGGTCCCAGGCTGTGGCACAGTAGGTTAATCCTCCACCTGTGGTGCCAGCATCCCATATGGGCACTGGTTCTGGTCCCCGCTGCTCCTCTTCTGATTCAGCTCTCTGCTATGACCTGGGAAAGCAGTAGCTTGGGCCCCTGCACTGGTGTGGGATAACCTGGAAGAAACTCTTGGATCAATCTAGGACTGGTCAAGCTCTGGCTGTTGCAGCCATTTGGGGAGTGAAACAGCAAACAGAAGACCTTTCTCTCTGTCTCTCCCTCTCACTCTCTGTAACTACCTCTCATGAATAAGTAAATAAATCTTAAACAAAAGTGTAGAATTCAGGAAGAAAGCATACCATTGGTGATAGTACAGATCATCTGTATAATGGGTCCACACAGACTCTTGAACGACCATGGAGTTTCCATTGCACCAAAGTAAAGAAATCTGCAGAATAATGTCCGTGACTTTAGCCTGGCTCTGTCATTGAGTCCAGATGTCAACAGATTGGAAGGAGTTTTGAGGACAGGAATACAGAAAGTCTCCAGAGGATCTGTATGACTGAATGACTACAACTAAAAAGGGAAAGCTAAGTCTCTGAAATGCCCCATTTGGATAGATTACTCAAAGGCCAAAATGCCATAATATCTTAGCACCATGCAAGTCCCTCCAAGTGCAGAACAACCCCCAATACTCCTGCAGAGCAAGGCCTTGAAATAGAAATAGAAACATTAGGTTGAGATATAGAAAAAAACTGTATACTTAGTCTTGTGGATTCATATCTATAATTTCTATCAAAGTATTTCATTTTAAGACATTATTTATAGTCATTGTATTTGCTGGGGGAGAGGGAAGGAGGTGGGGGAGAGAGAGACCTTTCATCTGTGGCTTGCTCCCAAACTCTGGAAACACTCAGGGCTGGGCCAGTCTGAAGCCAGGAGCTTGGACTCAGTCAGTGGCTCACATGTGGGTGGCAGGAACCCAACTACTTTATTCATCACCTCCCAGGGTGTGCTTTCGCTGGAAGATGAATTGAAAGTGGAGGAGCTGGGACTCAAACCAGGCACCTCCAAATGGGATGCAGGAATCCCAAGTGATGATTTAACTGCTTTGCCAAATGTCCACCCTTCAAAGTGTTTCAAATGCCTTGAAAGAGAAAAATATCATATACAAAACAGAGGGCGGCACATAAATATTGGTGAAAAGAGGCAAATATCTGTTGCATGAATATGAATGTGTTAGTATGTTGAAACCACAAGTCAGCAAAGGGAAGTAAGTGGAATCTCTAATCAAGATTGGTTGGTGGCATGCGATGTGTTTTATTTCTTGGTGGTTTTGAGCAAACCGAGGCCCTGGAACTGTCTGTTCTGACAGATGACTCCACCAAACAAGCATCCACCCATTCCATTCCTGCAGCACCAGAAACGTCAGGAAAATCAACCGCAGGAATGTATTCTGGCTTCTTAGTAAAAGCAGTAATTCCAGCTATGACGAGGTAGAGGTATGTTATCAGGAAGTACGTAATACGACATAGCACAGAGTGAGAAGGTGGGGCACACTACTGAGCCATGACATTTAAAACAATTTTTAAAAACACAAGACAGAACACCACATCCTCCAGGTTTTTTGAAAAAAAAAATTACAAACGGTACAAAGAAAAATTGGAACCTACAACATTGTTTTGAAATTTATCCTAATGTGTTCAAGTGGGGAAAAACATTTATTCACTTATGATAGAAACAAGCTAAATGTTTTCATAAGAATTGGCATGCAGACAAAATTCTCAGAGGATACAAGGAAAATGGAGTAAGCAAAAAATGTTATATCGAATATGTGTGGCAACCCATCAGTGAAAAGAATATATTTATAGGAAGCTAAGAGAAGCATAGAAAATCACATTATGACTCTCAATGGTTCTCAATCAAACCATTTAGAAGAGGACAGGTAAGTTATGTCTATTTAACTTTAATTTTTAAAAAAACATGCCCAAAGGTAATGGGTAAGAGGTAGATATTGATCCAGAGGCCACATTTACTAAATATACAGGATACAAAAGATTAATTCTCAAAGTATAAAAGCATTCACATTTACATATGAATAGTGAGGCATTATCTGACATACACATAGACTAGCTAAAATTCCTAAGTGTGATAATAGTAAATCTGGAGGAGGATATGAGGAGCAAAGGGATAATGCTTGTAGAAGTTCAAGTTGAATGAACAATATATTGGACTATTGTCAGAATCTAGTATTAATGAAACACACATTGCCTATGCCCCAGAAGTTTTGCTTCTCAATTCACAACTTAAGGTAAATGTTCATTACAAGATAGCTCTTAACATCAAAACACTAGAAATAATGCAAGTATCATTGATAAAGAATGAGGTTAAACATAGTAACACTATAAAATAGTTAATACAGAAATTAACTAGATTTCTATATCTTAAAGTGGTTAGACTTCGAAAACATGATTTTCAATGAAAAATCCAAGTTTCAAAAAGATATGCACTATAAGAAATTTGTATTTTTTTCAATGCACTGTTAGTCTTTAGGATGAGGAACAAAATCTTTAAGATTTTTGCTTCAAAGAAACATGAAGAAAATGTCATATCAATAAGGGTTAATTTGATATAGCAATTACTATCTTTATTGTTTTTGCAATGTTTCTACTTTTTAAAATAAAGAAACAGAAAAACAAGAAATATGAGAAACGTACTCTTTTCCATGTTGAGAAATGTTTAAATGATAATTTTTGGAACATGAGATCTAAAATTCAATAGCTTCCAACTATCATCATTATTCATACAGCTATTATGAATAGAACATAAGGTATTAAATAAAGTCTATATTTTAAGTGTCTTTAGAGATTAGAGATATTAGAGATTTCTTAACTTCTTGGGTCAGCTTATTAAACTACTCTTTAATATTTGGACTCCACACTGGAGTCCAAAATAAACACAACTTCAATTATCCTACTTAAATAAATATCATTTAACTAGTTTGGAAGAAAAGGAATTCATAAACTATTATATTCAGCATCAGAGAAATTACTTATTTCAATATTTTACAAGTATCTATGCTGCATAAGGAGGACACTGCATGAATGAGAACATTAGTTGGGAAGAGAAAACACCCAAGAAGAGAACAAAAGCCATTGCATGATGATTATATTAGTTTTCTATAGTTCTTGAACAAACCACCACAAATTAGCTCACGACAGAACAAATTTATTGTCTCAGTTCTGGAGAAAACCAGCTCAAAAATCAATCTGTTAGCCAGAATGGATTCTTCAGAAGTCTGTAAAGGAGAATCTTTTCTATACTACATTCTTGGGTCTGGTAATGGCCATTGCATTCCTTGGTTCCCATCTTGACGTGTTTTCTTCCTGAGTGTTTTCAGTCTGTGTCCAAATTTCTCAACCATTTTAAAAGGACACACATCACATTGGATCAAGGTCCACCCTAATAGTATCACCTGCATGAAATCTGCAAAACTATTTCCAAAAAAGTTCACGTTCTCAGGTACTAGGTCTTAGGACTTCAAAATATAGTTGCTTTTGATGGATACAGTTCAACCCACAATACTAATACAGTCCAGAATTCCTGAAAAATGCACTAATAGCTGCTGATGGTGAAGATGTCTGACTCAAAGAAGTGACTGAGGTGGGCTTTTTGACAAGCCGTGAAGATGCTGGTTGGGATCCCACCTCCCCTATCAGAATGGCGGGGTCCAAATCCTGCCTCTGCACTCAATGCTAGCTTCATGCTAGTGTGCAACAGATGATGACTCAAGTTGTTGGTCCCTACACTCACAATGGAGAGTCAGTTCCCAGCTTTTGCCTTCAGCCGGGCCTAGCACTGACCACAATGGGAAGAGAACCAGTGGATGGAAAACTGGTCTCTCTTCTCTTCCCCCCTCAAATCAACAATTAAATGTCTAAAAAATATATTTTTTAATAAAAGAAAGGAGACTTGAAAGACTGGAAAGGAAAATTTTCCAACAGAGAACATTCCAGATCAGAGAAATGTGAAAATGACTCAATAAAAAAAATCATACACTATAAAGGAGTTTCTTGCTTAGAACTGAAGATTTCAGTGCTCAGATCATTTATAGCATTGTCATCCATCCACTCTACTCTTTTCATTCAATCAAATGTTAGGAACATGCCTAACTGCAGAAAACAGAATACTAAGAACAGACAGGCAGAGCTTTTGTCTCCATGGAGCAAACAGTTAATACAATAATTACACACATAAATGTAAAACTTGCTGACAAATGCTGGGATGGAAAAATGCGGGAGATCTGAGAGCACATGAAAGACTCGTTTGACCTAGTCAACATATCTATGCTTCACTGTGAAACTAACAGTATAATCCAAATCTGAGGCTGGGGAGGAGATAACTAGTTCAAGAAGGGAAAATATGTGCAAACACCCTGGCAGGGCAAAGATGGGAAGAAGGGGACAAAGGAAGTCATGATGTCAGAGGCAGACAGTAAGAGTAGGCATGCCGAGATGAAGCTAGAAATGCAAGAAGAACCAGAAGATGTAGAGTCACATAAGACATATTTGGCTTTACTTTAAAGACTTTTAAGCAAAGTAGACTTGATAAATTTAGGCTCTATAAAAATCAACCTAGCATAATATTTTAGCAATAGGAATGCTGAGCAACAAATTAAGATTTCTGCCAAACACACAATTAGAAGACAGAATAGAGCCAAAACCAAGGTTTCTTGCCTTTTTCTTTGTGCAAAGCAAACAGAAATTATTGAACGTCATAAAAATAAATCACTTCTTTCAAAAGATACAGGTTGGAGAATTGTTTCATGAGTAAGATTTTTTTTAAAGATTTACTTATTTGTTTGAAAGCCAGAGTTACACAGAGAGAAGAGAGGCAGAGAGAGAGTTCTTCCATCCACTGGTTCACTCTCCAATTGGCTGCAATTGTGGGAGCTGTGCTAATCCAAAGCCAGGAGCTTCTTCCAGGTCTCCCACGTGGGCCATCTTCTACTGCTTTCCCAGGTCATAGCAGAGAGCTGGATTGGAACCAGAGCAGCTGGGACTTGAACCAGCACCCACATGGGATGCTGGCACTTCAGACTGCAGCTTTACTCACTACACCACAGCACCAGCCCCTCGTGGCTAAGATTTTTACAAAGTTATTTTTACTCATCTAGAGGTTATCTTCAATGATCAGAATTTAAGAATGATTTTTTTCCTAGAAAAGTAAGTATAATGCTTTCAAGATAGTGCAACATGTATAACGGACAGTATCATAAGGGCATTGGAAATCTTGGTCTGAAGACATCCCAAAATACTAGTTGCAAGGAGATAAAGCTGAAGCATTCTATGTAATGAAAAATAGTGTAGAAAACATGTCTATCAAGTGAACAGAGTTTGGGAGTTAAAAAAAAAAAAAAAAAAAAAAAAAAAAAAAAAAAAAAAAAACCTAGTTAGAGTCCCTAAATTTATTTTCCACCTTAAAAGTGCTCCAAGTACTCATTAAAAAGAGCCAATTGTTGATTTCATCTGATTTATTTTCTGTTAAATAAACTAAAACTAAGTAGACCATTTCAACTGGAATGTTCTTTCCCAGTTTTACTCTGAAAAATTACTTGGAGAGTAAGAAACTATAAATACATTTCATATGTTTGTGTAACATGTGTTCAACTTCTGATCATCTGGCTAAAGCATACTGTCCTATTGATTAGAATTTTTTTTTCATTTTTATCATTTGCTTTCAGTCACAAATACAAGGGTACTTCAAAAAAGTAAGGAAAATTGAATTAAAAGACAAGTTTATTTTGGTGCAAACACTTTTGAAATCCATGCAATTTTTTGCATATTTTCCATGAACTTTTTGAAGACCGCATGCAAAACTATAATGCTGGTAGCTTTTCATAACTGAACAACTGTTATTTACAAAGAACAGCTACTATGTCCCAAATTAGGTGTACAATAATAAGGATACAAGTAAACAAAATGAGTTTGCTTCCTCCTAGTCCATAGATTCATGGTAAAACATAGAAGTTAGTGAAGAACACAGATTCTGTGAAGACAACATTTAAAATATCTATAAATCAAACAGTAAAAAACACAGGTAATTTAAATTATGTTTTACTTTTCAAAACATAGTCAGCATTATGATTGTTGTTATGTAATAGATTGAATAAAACATTAAAACAGACTAGTGGTGTGGCACAGCCAATTAAGGTACCACTTGTGACACCCTCATCTCGTATTTGAGCACCGGTTTGAGTCTGGCTATTCTGCTTCCTGTCCAGCTTCCTGCCTGGGAGAGCAGCAAAAAATGTTATAGATGCTTAGGACCCCACCTCCCACGTGGGAGACCTGGATGGATTTCAGGTCCTGGCTTTAGCTGGACAAGTGTTGGCTGTTGCGGCCCTTTGGAAAATGAGCTGGTGGATGGAAGATCTGTCTCTACTGCTGTCACTCTGCCTTTGAAATAAATTATTTTTTTAAAAACATGGGCTTTAAAAATACCCAATTCTCTAGTAAGTAAGCATTGCCTGTAGCTGTATGATTTGGGGTAAATTATTAGAAGCTAATATCACAATATATTTCATAGAGTAGATATTTCATATGTTAGTAGCATACTGTTAACACTACTTGTAACTAATGAAAACAATAATGTATAAAGTGAGATAAGTTGTCCTGTTTGAAAGGTTGTTGTATGAGCCAGTTGGGTTAGGAGAAAGGCAGAACCCCTTTCAGAGAAACTATTATTGGCTTGCATACAAATTTTTAATAAAATAGTTAATATATATTTGGCATTTCTCATGATAGAGTTAATTTCAATAGAAGCCATATGAACTACAAAGAGTTAACTTTTTTGCAAGAGAAAGCAAGAAGTAGTTTCCCACGAACTGTGGGCATCTGCTGGAGGGGATTCAGAAGAGCCTAGGAGTGAACGAGAGTGAATGAGAGCAAACGGGAAGAGTGGCCTAAGTAACATAGTGGATGTCAATGACAGAAAAAAAACTTAGTTCACATACATTCCCTGTTATAAGTTTAGAAAATAAGCATTTCAAAACTTTACAACAATGGTTCCTAATGTTCTATCAATTATATGTAATATGGTAGCCCTTCTCAGTTACCACAAATCCTCATTGAATAATGCCAGCCTATTGAGAATATTGCCCAAAGAAAAGCGTGCATGTGGGAGTAGTTTCCTTTCACTATATATATGTACATATATATACATATATATACATATATATTTCTGAAACATAATCATTTACAAAGTGGATTTACAAACTAGATTATGTTAAATGCTCTAATATTGTACTTATGATTTCCTTATAATGTGAGCATAGGAGGTAACTGTTTCCTAATGTCACAAATCAGTGTACCAATAATTTGGGAAACTGTTTTGTGTCTTGAGTACTTCCAACTCTGATGTCAATTTCATCAAAGTTATCAAATTTATGGGCATAAAGTTGTTTATAATACTTCCTTTCCATCTTTTTAAGGTTCGTATCTGGAGACATGTCTATCACCTTACTCATCTCTGATGGTAACTTGTGTCTTCTCTTTTTTGTCTTGATCAACTTAATCAAAATTTATCAATTTCTGATGCTTCCAAAAATTGTCTTATGGATTACTTGATTTTCTGTAATGTTGTCAACATTATTTTCACTTATCTCACATTTTCTGAAAGGTAAGTACCTAATCCAACAAGGTCAACAAAATGTGATGAGAATTTGCCAAATTTGAATGTACATATATGTAAGCTGAGACTACTATCACCATCTTGTAACCATATGCAGGAAGTGTGTATTGGCAAAAAACCAATACACAGAAGCAGACAGATTTTAGAGATTAAGAAAATTTGGATATTGGTAAATCTTTTGAGTTCAAATCAAGCTGAGTTTATAATCCTTCTCTGGGCTTTGTTACATGAATTTACAAATCCTCTTTTTGATTAAGGCTTTTTGGTGTGTGTGTATGTGTGTGTCTATGAAAGAGTATGTGTGTATGTGTGTGTGTCTATGACTTAAAGCCTAAAGAATACTAACTGATACAACATGTTTTGTTGTGTTATAAATAGGACAAGTCTTGTAATAATACCAGAACATTTGCAAAAAAAGGCATCAAAGGCTATGACTTTTGGTCAAGGTGGTAAGACTAAGTTGACATAGAAATTCTGCCCACCCACTTGACCTACATTCAACGTGCACTCACACTCTCCAAACAAAGGAACACTTGGTAAATTTCTTTTAAAATTTCAAATAGGTATATAAAGAGCAAAAAATAAAAAGGAAAAATTCAATTTATGAGTAGAACACAGCCATTATGGGTACTCTAACAGGTCCAAAAGCATATATGTTCTCAACATGATTGGAGTTGAAAATTAATGCTCGCACAAGGAAAAAAGTAACAATTACCCAATATTTTCTGTTCTAAGCACCTTATGCACATAAAATTGTTTAATCCTCACACAAACCCAGGAGATATGTTCTATTATTATTCCCCATTTTGAAGAAGCTGGAATAAAAGATTACATAGCTGATGTGTGGCATAAAAGTAAAGAAGGAAAGCTCTGCTCAATCAATGAAAAAGGACAAGATCGTCTCTATTCTTCTTGTCTGGGGGGAAAGCAGGAAGCAATTGACCTATATGGAACTATGATTAGAAACACTTTCATTTTCACCTCCTGCCCTACCAAAAAGTAAAATCAGAATTTTTAACCTTTGTTGAACAAGGATGAGTAGTGAGGTACAGATGACAAAATCCTGAGTCAAAAGACCAACACAGAGCCCATATAAGAGAAGCTATCTATAAAAACCCAGGTGTTAGAAGAACTTTCAAAATTCATGGATACCAAGAGGGAGAGTTTCATGAAAAATGAGCTAAAGGCAAAAGTTATTGCCCTAAGATTGATCTATCATCAAGAAATATAGTCCACAGTAACAACAAGAGGAAGAATTCATGCCTGAAGAACTAGAGATAATATAGCAATAATAAAAAAGACTAAATACTATTGAAATTATTTAGAGATAAACTATTATAATCAACTTTGCATTACTTCTGATGAGCTCATCATCATTTGCTCAACTAAATTTAATTCTATGAGGTTGTTATGTAATTTCAAATTAGTGTGAGGAAAATGTGGTTAAGTGGTCCAGAGTCACACATATGATAGATGAAGATTCAACTTAGTCTAGCTTCAGAAGCAATTTTTCACTGGAGGTACATATTATGGTCCTCACGATATCCCAAATATTGTATTATCTTACGTATGTCTGGTGTCTTATATTATCTGAAATGATCAAATTAACAATCTCATTAATATTCATTTTGTATTAGTACCTTGAGATTAGAGAATGCAGTTGTACTTAAGGTTATAGTTTATAACACAGATAGGAAAATAAGAAAATAAATTTACAGGTTCCATGTAGTGTGGTAAACAATTCAGAAGTGAATGTTCCTGCATTAAATTTGTAACTCAACTCATTTGGACCACGTGCTCTTAGGAGGGGTTCTAGAATAAGAGGAAGGAACGTGTTTGTAGAAAGACATAAATGGCAATGTCTACTATGAGCTACTTTATGGCTCCCCTCCAAAAAAGAAAAAAAAAAAAAAGAAAAAATAGAATGCACTCTGATTGGTCAGAAATGGCAAAGCTAAACACAAAACAAAAGATATAGCCTAATACAAGATGACATTCTCAGAAATCAATTTTGGTTTGAAGTAGAGGTTATCTGCACAGAAGAAATGGGTACTGTGAAAAAAGAAGGAAGAGGAGTGGAAGGATAGGAAGGGAAGGAGGGTAGCAAAAAGAAGAAAAAAGAGGAAGGAATGAGGAGCAAGGGGTTGGGGGAGAAGGTGGGAAGGGAGGGGAAAGGAGCAAGAGAGGAAAGGAGGAAAGAAAAATAAGTGTTCATAGACAGAGTACAAAAGGCCCTCTTCTATCTGGAGTCTTCCCTGAATCCAGGTTCTCATAGCAATTTCTAATCCAACAACTAGACTGATCGGGGTGTGCTGCTTTTGCTGGATGGAGAATGCTTTCACCATAAAAGTACTTATGTGCTTCTCATGTACATTATCCTTGTGGACTAACCCTAGAAAAGTGAAAGTACATTTTAATTAGAGTTTAGATATTTCCACAAAGAGATTTCTGGAAAGATCATTACTGTTCCATCAAATCTTTCTTAACTTGTTTTTCCTTGAAAGGAAGATGATCTTTCCTTGAAAGAGAGAGAGTATGGACCACCACATGCTGTATGTCTTTATTTTCATTAAAGGATTATGGAGAAGGCAGTGTACAGTGTACACTGTCTAAAAACTCAATCTCTGAGTGTTCAGCCAAGAAACAAGAACAAGGAAGACTATCAGCTCTTGGAAGAAAAAAAAAAAAAAACTCATTACATGGAGAAAGCAAATGAATCATCTTAAGTATTCAAACAAAATTGTCATCCTCTGCTTTGGACTTTGCAAAGACCCATGTTTAGTACAATTCTAGGATTTGCATCTCAAAACTTTGTTTTACATTTTTTCAAAGTGTTTCAAAAGAATGATAACAGACAAAATTTGCTGCATATCTACTTTATCCCAAGCTTTAGATTAGCCCTTCATAGGTATCATCTCCATTTTTTATGATGACTTTATTAGACATAATTGTTCCCATTTTGTATCTGAGAAAAAACTGTGGCTCAGATGACTGAAATTATTTGCTCTAGATTACCAGATATTAAGTAACAATGGTATTATAGGGACTAGTAGGAAAGTTGAGCATTTTAGGGTGTAGTTGAGAGGATCAAATACTGCCAAGACTGCAATACAACAACACTGGAGCTCCTTATTGTCTAAAATTAGGACTTCTTAGATTAAATGATGGAAACATAAGCAAGATTGTGAAAAATAAATGAATAGGATGAGTAGATGAAGTAGCTGCTATAGGTGACTTCTAAGAAGTATGGGTCATAATGAAAGGATGAGATGGATCACAGTTGAAGAGACACTTATTTCCTATGGTTTTGCTTTTTTCTATGAGAGAAACAATGAGAAGGAAAGCAGAAAAACTGCATGTATAACTGAAAGAATTGATCAACCATAGTGGAAAAAATACCAGTTAGGCTCCCTAGTAAGAAAGAGATTCTTTGAAGCAAAGACCCAAGGCAACAACAAGATGTCTCCACATTAAGCCCCAAAGCTCTGAAGCTCCTCTTTCATTGGATTTCCCTGTAAGCATGTGATAATGCAGGTGCGTGCACATTAACCCCAAAAGTTAAAATTTTTCTGTTACTGTAATGTTCCTTCTAGTGTTTTTTCTGAAAATAGACTCAATGGGAGACAAGAAATTAGCTTAAATAAAAACAGATCTATGATTAAGAAAATTCAGAAAAGTTGCTGAAACAGAGTTAAAAAGCCTTTTGTACTTTAGCACCATTTTGTGTATTAACATGAGCCATGAGTTTCTAAGTCTTGATTGTAGTATACAGACTTGGGCTATATAGGATTTGGGCTGGAGAGCCTTTTTATGAGAAGTAACTTTTGATTTACTGCAAAAGATTATTCTACAACCAAAAACACTGCTTTTTCACATAAGAATCCATTATGGTACTAATCAGACGGCATGTTTTTTTCTTCTAGTTAATCTAAATTCCTTGTTCTATAACTTGAATCAGAGTTTCTCAAGTGTGACCCCAGACTACCTGCATTACCATTTTAGGGCTCCTTGTGAACACTGCAGATTTCTTTCAGTCTCTTATCTCATGGGGAAAGAATCTGAGTTGGAGCTCAGGAATCTACTTTGAAGCAAATGCCCCAGTTACCATGTTCAAGTGTGAGAACTGAGTATGTAAGCACATTGCCTCTTACCAGTTGTCACTTCCTGGGTTTCAAATATACTTGGAGACTGAAATGATGTCTCCTTCTCTCATCAAATCATGATTTTTGCAGGCTACCTATGATCTGGTATCCTCATATTAGCATCCTGCACGTCATTTCTTATTTACATTCTCCATACCTAGCTTGTCTTTAATTCTTGTCTGGTGATATGAAATCTTTTAAGAATGGAATTTGCTAAAATCTTTATCTGAAAACATAAGTGGAATTAAAATTCAGAGTTCTCTGTTAAGGCATTCAATAATGAGGTTATTTGGTTAAAGTTCTTGTCAATCAAGAGAGAAATGCTTAAAACATAAGTTCAGATACCACAAAATACCTTTCACATTAATATTGTATTATTTTTCATTGCATTATAATTCAATAAATGTTCATAATTAAAACTCTTTCATGAGCACTAATAAAATTGCCCATTATCTTTGCATTTTTAAACTTTTATTTCATATGCCTTCTGGTAATTTGGCATCTTGATCAACACACTATAATGAAAAATCAAAGAATTTGAATTTTTGTTGTTGCTCTGCTACTAAAGGACAAATTCTTAATCTCCCGTCTTAATTTCTAAAACTGTAAAATCAAAGGGTTAAATCAGGGTGCATTTGTGTTCCCATCTAATTCTAACACTATTCATTAGGTTTTTGTTTTGTTCATGTGCAAACACAACACACACACAATTTAATCATGGTTGACTGAAAGGCACTGCATGTGAATATTACACTTCTGTAAAGACATGAAAGGTAGTCCTCATTAAATTTATCTGTGGATATTAAAATTCTTGCTTCCCAGTAATAAAATAGATGTTGCTTTTCCTTCCGTTGTTGACTCTGGTCAATTGTTAAACTAACCTAAAAAACAAACTTATTCCATAGGAAGGACCACTTGCTTTTGAATGTGTATGTTAATTGCCTTTACATTTTGTTTAATTAGGGTGAGGAGTGCACATTGGGAACATTTGTATGGTACTGATTACTATTTGGAATGCAACATCCCGATTGAAGTCATAATAACTACAAGTCAACACAACTTGTATCAATAGTTGCAGCCATGCAGGAGCCACAGCTCCAATGTTATGTCTCTTGTCACTAGCATGTGCCATTGTGAGCCGGGCTGCAGCACAAGGCCTGTCTGCCTCCTCACAATAGCTCTCACTCCCTGGAGAATACAAAGGCAGACAGCCGCTTTTCTCTTCTTTTCAACAGACACTCAGAGGGTCTGTTACTTATTATCTTTGGAAGAAAGCACACAGGTTTCTGCAAGCAACTTGAGCTTGTATCAGTTCTGAGATCAGAAGAGATGAGTTAGGTCCTTGGGACCGTTCTGCAGGACAAACTTTATTGTTGTTGCTGATAAAAGTTAAGATTCACAAGCATTCAGGGACTTTGATTAGATTCATTTTTTACTAACATCTTTATGACCATGTCTCTGCTGGAGAGAAAGGGAAGCATGACTGGAGGGGAAGCTGGGAGCTAGCTGGATTAGAGAGGTATTCCTAATTTTAAAAGCATATGAGGGGAAGGGAAGGAGAGAGAAGGAGAGAGAGAGAGAATATGAAAAGATGAATGAGGATTCAAGAAGCATTCCATTTTCTCCAACACAAACTGGATTGACATTTTCTGTAGCAAACTTACTTGTGTCAGCTAGCTGACATCCATGAAGCTATCAAGTTACTTATTTTTATTTATTTTTTGTAATGAAAGGAGCCACACAGCATGAAAAGAGGAGTCTGAACTGAACTTGAGGAGAGCTGGCCTGGATGTAATCTGGGTACTGATACTGGCTCTCATATGATACTAGGAATAAGCTTAACATCTCTGCAGTCTAGTCTCCTTGTAAGAGAAGCTGTATTACTACATTATCTAAAAGTCTCTACAAATAAGAAAAAAATAGCTCTAAAATGCAAACAGCCTATTTTCTTAATGCTCTTTCTTTTGTTTAATGCAATTATAAATTTCTAACATTTTAAATTAATTCAGATTTACTGAGGCAAACTAGAAGCTCAATTTACTTACACTTTCCAACCAAATATCTATGCATCTAAAGAGCAAAATTGTATTTCAGCAGGGCCACCTAGGAGCAAGAATAAAAACCAGCTGTAGCACAATACTCTCAAGGACTGGCCTTGGTAAAAGTTCTGAATGTGTCTGTTCATGATGAAAACCAAAGGGAAAAATGAAATGTTATATTTCCCTTTCATTGGATGGAAACTAATAATACATAGAATAAAATAAAGGCCCCAACCCCAAGGCTTTCTTCTTTTTTAACTGGAGCATCTGTGTGGACATTGTGGAGCCATCAAGACTGAATTCCCCAAATCCATTAGGAAAATGCTCATTTTATTCTGAGTGATAGAGCACCAAGTAGAACAGAGTGACTGAAAACAAAGACACATGATCACTGATAGCCCTTGGACAAAATCCCATGGCCAATTACATTTCCTAAGTACCAATCTAGCATCTCTCCTAGTTTAGGCTCTGCTAATGGCATGTTTATTATATGGAATCAACCCCAGATTGTATTTATCTCCTAATTTTTTAAAACCAAAATAAACATTTATCAGCATTATCGTAAAACAAGGGTCAGATTTACTGTGGAGGCAAGAGAGTTGCTAAGTATGTGACCGAGGCTCTACATGGAGATGTGGCCATCCTGTGAGTTCTTTCTCATGGAATTACAGAGCTTCTCCTAAGGCACTGGCCATCAGTTCACCCTCTCTTCAAAGAGACTCAGGGACATTCTGCAGTCAATTCTCACATAGACAAAAAACTTACCTCTGATGCCCTTCTCCCTGAAACAGAAGCACTCTTCATTTTCCTATGCACGTCTTAAACATTATCCTTTGGAACAGTATAAACACTGAACCATGCATCTACAGATTAACTTCTCTATTGTTGGAAATCGCTTTGGCTTACTTAGTTATTCACAATCGTCCTTCCATTTATCAGTTAATTGTCTGTTGAGTACTGCCAGGGATTTGGGGACCTAAAACTCCCCTTTTTCTCTGCAACTTCTAAACCAGTTCAGAACCAGATTTAAGGAGTTAATCACAAGTAAAATATGGTATCTTTATTGGAGGCAAAGATGAGCTGATAAAAATGTCGCTTGAACTCAAAGTTAGGAATCTTAATCTTTGTCCCCAAAATGAAACTCACTTAACCATTCATACATAGAGATGCACAATCCTACTGCCCAAGTGTGTAGAGTGTAAATTGTGCCTAGACTGTTTTCCCTTTCCATCACAAGCAAACATACCTTGTAGAAATGCATCCCCAAAACTGCCCAAATATAACTGAATTGTAGGTAACAGTGCTTTGTGTCTTTTATTGCTTTAAATGGTAATAGCTAGTATTAAAGATTCTTCCTACAATGCAAAGGATATTTCAAAGATAATATTAGTGTTTGCAGAAGTAGGTGAAAATAAGATCTGCTAGCCACAGAGCTGTTACCAGGTTCACAGTTCTAAGAAAAGATCCAGAAAAATGGGGGGAGGGAAGCAGGGAGAGAAGTGAACAAAACTGTGTTTGAAGCTAAAGCTGTTTCAAGTTTGTATTATGGCTTTTTGGAAACAGGCCAAATGTTCAAGAGTCTTTAAAAAAAAAAAAAAAACCCGCTAGATTTCCTGGTACACAAAAAATAATTAAGACAGTCTTGGAGGAATAGGAGAAATTGGCATTCACCCACCATTTACAACTCAATCTCAGTGATACACTGAGAAACCACTGCAGTGATACAGCCAAACCCTCAAAGAATGATTGTTACTTTTTTTTTTTTTTGAAAAAGAAACTATGTAAGATCCTTCTGGCTATTAAACATATGGATATATTGAATTTTTTACTCTTCCAAGTTGTTTGTGCATTTATTATTTCTCTTTATTACCACAATGTCCCAATAAAAAAGTGGAGCATTTGTATAAACACCAAAATTTGTCTCACTATCTGTTCTGTTCCTGTAACACGCTCTTCCTTTTAAGATCGCATTTCTCACATTCCCTTGTGACAGACAGTCCCTGTGACTCATGTCGGACTAACGTAGTGTGGGCAATTTCTGAGAAACGTCCTTAAAAGATGTGATCTAGCACTTCTCTTCCCCTCCATCTTCTTTCAGCCTGAAAGCAAATGAAAAGGCGGGTACGCCAGCAGCCATCCCACCTATGGCATGATCTTAGGGTCAAAAATCGCTAAAGACTGGATTATGACAGAGGAAACCTTTGTTCCTGACATTATGCACCCATCATAAAAATGTGGAACTATTTATCTCTGGGCTTTCACATGAGTGAGAAAGCTTCTTTTTTGAGCCATTTGATGTATCAATCTTCTGTCAATCTAGCAAAATCGAATTCCAGTAGATGTAGGCAGAGAGCTGCAATTCCTACTGAAAGCATGGCTATGCTTTAGAATTCAAAGTTTTGGAATTTTATTGAGATAATACAATGCATAAAATGTACATCGTACTCAATTGGGATATAGAGCTGCAACCAATAACCAAATACTAATATTTTTACAGCACCATTGTCACAATGTTGGGATTCAGTGGGATAAAAACAGCTATCAATCACATTTCACATCTCAGAGGTTCAAGTCACACTTTGCCAATAAATCAGTACAAATCTGGCCAAGTTTTACCACAAAATGAATCGGAAAAGAACTTTTCATTTTCTGAGACTGGGGGACTTCAGTGTTAGGAGAAAGGGATCAAACACTTATATTATTTTCTTTTTACAGATCAGGGAGCTAAAGTATAAGAAATTAACTTCCTTTACGTTATTTGCTAAGTTGGAAGTCAGAGTCAGGATTTCCTACACAATTGAAGGTCCTTTGTATTACACCGTACACATTTCTATTTTCTCCAAAGTCATCATTCATTCCCTAAAAATTAATGATTGAACATAAGCTACATTCAAGGCTTTAAGCCCCATGCAGTAAATTCTGGAGAGTATCTAAAGGTCACAGTTCTAATCATTGGCATGTGTACTCTGGTTGCTATGAAGCCACAGCATAAATATGCCATATATACCCCCATGAAAACTTGTAGATGAGTGTTCAAACATGACTTATTTGTAATGTCCCAAAAATACAACCGAAATACCTGTCAGCAGGTTGGTAGGTACACAAAATGTGCTAGACCTGTAAAATGGAATTACACTCAGCAATTAAAACAGAATGAACAATGTGTGCTATGATATGGATCAATCTCAAAATCATTATGCTGGGTGGATAAAAGAAAAAACACACACTATTGGATTCCAAAGATGCTGGAAATACAGACCAATCTTTACTGACAATAAGCAGATCAATGGTTGCATGGGGCAGTGGGGAAGGTACAAGGGAAGAATCACAAATGAGTATAAGAAACTTGTGAGTAATAAATAGGTTCAGTATCTTGTCTGTTATGATGGTTTCATGGAGGTATACAATGTCAAAAGTTATCAGATTATACATTATATCAATATATATCATTAATAATTTGCCAACTATACCTGAATAATGCTGTTTAAAAACTAAAAAAAAAAATCTTCCTTGGGTGTGAATTTTGCTAGAAGTTTTGAAAGGAAAACCTAACTAGACTTTTTAAATATTAACCTTAGAAATACTACATTGTGTAAGTAAAACTGAATTACTTCTTAAGACAAAAGCTCTAGACATCACAATTTATGCTTACGTTGGGCCAGGTTTAAGTAACTCTTTATGATACCTCAGAATCTGGTTCTTTTCACTCTTCTCTGAAGTTGGCAGACTTTGGTGGTAAAGTTTGAAGTTTTGCCAACGGGTTTACAAGGTCATGTAACATATGTAAAAGGGACCCCAACACCTATAACATATCACTAACTCTAATTTCCTGTGGTTTTGCTGCAGTCCTTGAAAAGTTTCTTACATCATCAGTTTCTTGTATATTTCTAGGAACTCAACTATAATATATTATGTAATAGAATCAAAGAGTGAAAAGATAAAGGGACATTACTTGTGCAATAACTGTGCTGTCTTGAGACTTGAGGAAAGTGAGTTTTGCTATCTAAATGCCCATTCTTTGTCTTTGGTGTATTTTTCAAAGGCATCTCAGGTTAAAGGGAAAATAGATGTTAAAACATCCAGTGATACCGATGCTCTGCAGTCCCTAATGTCCCTAATGACCCACCTGAATAATCAGAAAATATCTGAAAATTTATCACAAGTATTTCCAATTTTATTCACATAAGTACTATCAAAATGCACAACCTCCTTGATGAAAGCATCGCCATGATTCTATGCAGTCCTAGGTTTTATAAAAGCAGAATTTTAAGAGTTTTGATAAAATCTGTACTCACAGGCTCAGAGAACAGCGCTCCAGAAGACAGTGTATATGGGCATACCACAGCAAACAGAAAACTTGGATAGGGATTAGCAAACACCTTTCAGAGGCGACTGAGGCCAAGCAGAGAAGACAGAGGAGGGAGCCCAGTCACTTCTCAAGGGTTAGAGTTGAGAATCCGTTTATTAGACCTCAGACTACTGTGTACATTTATTGATATGGTCATGGAGTCATACTTGGCAATCCTGGAGAAAACTTTGGGAAATTGTGTAAAACATTGGGTGAAGAATTTCTAATTTTCCAAATAGGAATAGATCAATTAAGGAAGTTAAAGAGAGGTAAAAAAAAAAAGTTAAATCCTAGAGAAATAGCAGAACCAAGTTCTAAATAGATTTTCTGTGGCCCTTACTGTGGGTGGGGGTGCCACAGGGTACCAGACATCTTATTAGGACATAACATATGCTCAATGAAAACTTCCATCTGAAATCAACTGCTTATATCTTATTAAGTAGGACAAAGATATGCCTGGGCCATGATGGGATGCACTTCATGTCCTCGAACTCCATACATAACAAATTCAGCAAGTGTCCTGGTGCCTTTCTCCACCCTAGTAGATAAAGTGAGCCTAAGGAAGGACCGCTTGTTGGAACACATTCCTACACGGTACTTATGAAAATATTTCACAAGTCTTGGTACTTTGAGAAAACAGCTCACTTAAAGATACTGATAACATGAACCAGAGAACTGTAAACAGGAAGACAAGTTTCTGGAGACTATTTCAAAGAGGCATAATTGCAAAAACTGAAAATGGGAAACTATTTAGGTAGGGTTTTTAAAAATCATTGAATGGTTAGGTTATATTGATGAGAGCAGATATTTGTGTTATGCTATCTTAAAAGCTGAAAAAGGACCAGCGGTTGGAATTGACAGCAGGTTGATTTGGGTTTGATATAGAAAGAACTTCTAACAATTTTAAATGTCTGAAGAAAGACTTTCTTGTCACAAGGGTCATGCTCCTTATTTACTATCTTTCAAAATTCAAAACAAGCATGCCTTTGGCAAAGGATTTATATCATAACAGGATTACATGCAAGGTATGTCACACACATTCTCAAAGTTAACATATCAATGTATTGGTTGCAGCATGGTTGACAAAAACTAAGTAAATTGTTTTAAAAAATCATTAATACAAAGCCATGGGAGACCAAGGTCCCAGAGAACAAGGGAGGTCTATGAGGATACGATGAGCTATTTAACTGCTAAGCAGAGAAAGCTGAACATTATGTCAAAGTTTATCTCAATGTAAGTGAGATTAAAAACATGTGTATTTTATATAATATATATGCATATACATCCCAATATACATAAGAA
This sequence comes from Lepus europaeus, assembly GCF_033115175.1. Classification (NCBI taxonomy): domain Eukaryota; kingdom Metazoa; phylum Chordata; class Mammalia; order Lagomorpha; family Leporidae; genus Lepus; species Lepus europaeus. Next base: position 43,717,254 of record NC_084843.1, on the reverse strand, counting down.
CTCTTCGTAGTGATTTCTCCACACAAACTGGGGAACATAAAGGAATTCCTTTCTCTTTGGATTGCTGCCATTTCCGTTTTTGTAAAATAGTGGATGTCAAGTATTTTTTAAATACACATAAACTAATTTGAAAGTTACTATTGTATTATTAGAAGTGTTATCAAATTGTATTATTAGTATATCTCTATAATTTTATATTATATATAATAGATCTATCTCTTCTAACTATGAATAATTATCAAAGGCACAGTTTTCCAGAGAATGTGCTTTGCCTTCAGGATTAGAATCTTTGTTCTGTAGCTTCTACATGTGTACTGTTACTGGAAATTTAACATTTCCAGAGATTGGAATGATGCTCAAGTAAGATGCAAGTAAGAAAACATTTCTATGTTTTATTTAAGTATTACAAAAATTTACTACAGTATTGAGCTTAAGCAGGCTTCATATTCCGGAATGAAGGCATTTTTAAGTTTCCCAGCATCTCCTTTCAAGACTTAGAATTCAATTTCTTACCTTAAAATGAGAATAAACAATCTCAATTTACTATCCTCTGACCATAGAGATTTCTTATACGTCTTTTAATTTGTCCAGTTTCAAACTTTAACGTGAATAAATACTGCTATATAAAGACATATATGCAATATAATTACTGTATTACTTTATGGGTAATTTTTGGAATTTGTCATAGGCAATTTGAATGAGGCATAATTTTTATATATCAATTTAAAAACTATTGCCTATATAGAGGTGGTAGGTTTAACTCTAGTTCCCAAAAGAAATGTCTCTTTCAAACCTCAGAATGTGACCTAATTTAGATAAGGGTCTTTGCAGATATAATTAAAGCAAGAATCTTGAGATAAGATTGTCTAAATTAGGGCAGGCTCTAACTCCAGTGGCAATTGTCCTTATGAGATGGAAAAGACACAGGAATTGGAGTTGTGCTGCCACAGATCAAGGAAGTTGGGTATCACCAGAAACTGGAAGAGACACAGAAGGATTCTCTCCTTGGTCTTTTAGAGGGATCAGAGCCCCGCTGACACCCTGGTTTCAGATTTCATGCCTCTAGAACTGTGACACAGTAAATTTGTTATTGTAAGCCACCAAATCTGTGGCAATCTGTTACAACAGCCCAATGAAACTAATACAATACAGGGTGACAATATAACTTTTGTCCCAACTGGGTCATTTTTGGGAATGAGTATATCATGATTACACTAGGGCAGTAAGGGTAAATTGCATTGTTCTTGACAAAAAGGGACATGAGATTACTCAACCCACCAAATCTGAGACTGCTTCGTTATATGTGTAAAATGGTTAGTAGAGGACTCCTCAGATAGTATACCCTCAGTAAAAAGTAATTCTTCTTCTAACTACATTATGTCTAATTAAACTATAGAATGAACTGGGGCTCCCAAAGTGTGGACAGTCTCACTGGGTTACAAGATGGAGGTTTGGTAAAGCAGAAACAGGAAAATGGAGATGGGGAAGAGGAGAAATTGTAGGTCAAAAAAAAAAAAAAAAAAAAGGCCTCCATCAGACCAGCAGGGGTCAGGCAGCCATGAAGAATTTTCTCCTTCTATGTTTTTCAGAGCCTGTACCTCCGTCTGGGTCTCCCACTTGGGTGGCAGGGACCCAGGATTTTGAGCACGGCCTCCCAGGGTGCACATTAGGAATCGGGATCAGCAGCTGAGGTAAAACTCAGCCCCAGGCACTTGGGACTGTGGGTGTCCCTAAGGATGGCGTAGACCGCTGTGTCGCAATACCTAGCCTCTCTCTACTTTTGTTTTCAATGCTTATCTTTATTTGAAAAGCAGAGTGATAGAAAGGAAGGACTGATAAGCATCCTGATTATTGTAGCTGCTCCCTGCCCTTTAGAGTCCTCTGACAGTTGCTGTACACTGAGCAGGCAGATGAAGATACCTGCTTACGCAAAAATTCTTCCGAAAGTTCAAATTCTACCACAGCTGAACCAAGAGCACATTCATGGGAGAACTAGAGGGTACTGGCAAAATGTTCTATTTTATAGTTAAAGAAACTGATACTCCACAACATTAAACCCATCATACAAACTGATATCCAAAAGAGTAGCAATAATTTTTACACCAAAATAGTTGGATGGACTTGGTCCTCAGGTTATTTTACCCATGTATCTGAGAAATCAAGGAAGTGTAGTGAACACGTGTGTATCTTTTCCCTATTATCAAAATAGGTCATAATTATCATAGAAGTGCCTTTCCCCATTGCCTCCAAGATATCAAATTATTGATCCAATACAAGGGACTTACACCGAAGGGAACTACACAGATCTGACTTCACAGAGTAAACAGCCTTCTAATTTCTCATGTGAGGGCCAGATATTAAAAATATGCTTGTAAACAATCAGAAGCAATGGTCCATTTATTTAATGCTTACCATATGCCAGTTTTTATGGGAAGCAATGCCCATACATTAGTCATCTCTTTATAGTTCCACTGTGTCATTACTATACTTCCTTTTTACAGAGGAATGAACCAAAAACCAGAGATAATGGAATTTCTTCCTGGAGACTAGGCTTTTCTTTCTTCTTTTAAGAGTTATTTCATTTGAAAGTCAGAGTTAGAGAGGGAGAGGCAGAGAGCAAGAGGCCCTCCATCTTCTGGTTCCCTCCCCAGATGGCTATGAGGATCAGGGCTGAGTGAGGCTGAAGCCAGGAGCTTCATCCTGGTCTCCCATATTGGTGGCAGGGACTCAAGCACTTGGACCATCTTCTTCTGCTTTTCCTAGGCCATTATCAGAGAGCTGGATCAGAAATCAAGTATCTAGAACACAACCCAGTGTCCAGAGGGATGCTGGCATTACAGGTAGCAGCTTTACTCACTATGCCACAAGCCAATATCAATACACTGTACTAGAAACTCAAATTTCTAAATTCAACAGTATCTCTCTCATGAATTTGGAGAATTACATCAAGTCACCTTACTCAACATTGGCCAGACAAGAATATTTCTGGCCACGCCGTGGCTCAATAGGCTAATCCTCCACCTGTGATGCCAGCACCCTGGGTTCTAGTCCCGGTCGGGGCGCCAGATTCTGTCCCAGTTGCTCCTCTTCCAGTCCAGCTCTCTGCTATGGCCTGGGAGTGCAGTGGAGGATGGCCCAAGTCCTTGGGCCCTGCACCCGCATGGGAGACCAGGAGAAGCACCTGGCTCCTGGCTTCGGATCAGCGTGGTGTGCTGGCCACAGCACACCAGCTGCAGCGGCCATTGGAGGGTGAACCAACGGTAAAAGAAGACCTTTGTCTCTCTGTCCACTCTGCCTGTTAAAAAAAAAAATTCTGAAATAATTGTCATCTTTAAAATCTGTGCATCTGAAATTCACAATAACTTGGTATATAGAAGTGAACACTTCTGTAATTAACAATGATCTATTACCCCCCCCCCTTTGCATTTAATGAAGAATCAAGACGGGTTAGAATCTTGTGCATGTTAAGAATTTTATTCAGTTTTTAGTGTATTTTTCATAGGAAAGAGGATTCTTATACACAGAATTCATATCAGTGGAAAGATAATTAAGGCCTCCTATTTTATCTCTGTCTTAAGACGCATGATAGGCTTATATAGTTTTTTAAATGTTAAGATCTTCCTGCCTATGGTAAGGAAACAGGTTAGTTTTCTCCTTCATGAATAGCTATCTATCTCTTTCCTTAAATTGTACAACAGAAGAAATGGAGTAATTATTATTTCTAAGAAAAATAAATAAAAATGAGCTCCGTAACTGAATCCTCAAGGTCTTGAACTTACCAAAGTGCTGGGATGATTCACAAAAGTTCTCAGTATGAAAAAAAAAAAGTATTGATTCTGGAAACTGAGTGATATCTTGATCAAAGGTAATGGGATGCATTAAACAAAAGCATTTCCTCTTCAGTCACTGGTTCTTTGATTATGTTTTCTCTGTGTTCTAGAACATGTGGAGATTATTACAAAATGTTGTTCTAACACTCTCACATCAAATTCCTGTCCTCATTCACTCTGTCCAGATTTTCCAGGGCTGGGTAATGTGTGGCCCATGGGCCGTATCAGGCCTGAGAAATCCCACAGCCCTGCCAAGGCAACTGCAGACTGGACTTCAATGTACCTATAGCAGGCTAATTTTTAAGTTGGCAATTTTGTAGGCCTGTGGGTTATGTTATAAATATCCAAATGGCCCCTCCTTGGCAGAAAAAAGCTTGGCCACCCCTGCTAGACAGATGATTATGTGCATGCTATGTTTCAATTAGGCAAATCTCCCAATTTAGACATCAGATATTTTAAATAAATTCCATAAGGCGAAAACAAAAGTCATGGGTGTGTATCAACAAACATTAACCACCAAAGCTGACCTTGATACATAACTATCAGATGCAGGCTTTGTGGTGCAGTGAGTTAAGCTGATGTTCCAGACACCTGCACCCCCTGTGTGAGAGCTGGTTTGAGTCCTGGCTACTCTATTCTGATCTGGGTCCTAGGAGTCAACAGATGATGACTCAAGTGCTTGGGACGCTGCCACCCACATGGGAGACCCTGAAGGTGTTCCAAGCTTCCGGCCTCGTCTTGGTTCATCCCTAGCTATTGTGAGCATTTAGGAGTGAACCAAGGAATGGAAGAACTCTTTCTTCTGCCTTTCTTTCGAGAAGATAAATTTTAAATTACTGAACATTTCCTAAATGATTAGTTAATGTAGATTAAATGCTGTCCTGCAAAAGGAGGAAAAATCTTGGGAGATGTAATTTTGAGTTCCTCATGACCTAATTGCTTCTCTATCTCATCCAGAGTGCTATCTGTCTCATCCTTCTACCATGCTTAGAACCATTTATCAGTGGGTATTAGGGAACCAGAAAGGGGAAGGGTAGAGAAAGAAAAGGTAGCACACAGAGACTCCAAACTGATTTTGATTTAAGACCCACATATTGGGCCTCGGCAAAGGGGGCAATAAGCTACTGAATGACGGTCTAAACTATTTTATCAAAACAATAGTTACAATGAAATGCAGTAAAATTTTTTGCTTATTTTTATTGGCACATTGTAATATAAGACTTTCAGCATATTCCTTTTTCACTGAATAAGCTATGTAACAATTTCAGACAATGGCATTTCCTCATAACCTAACACAATACAGCACTCAGAACAGTGATACAATAATTGGTGAATAATACAACATAATTCTTAGAATAATAGTAAAAGCAACTCTAAGATAACTAACACAGAAGATGTTCCTCATGTTAGGCCCTGCCTAACATGCAGTGATATATTTAATATTCATAATTACACAATGAGATGAGTGTAATTACTGTCCCCCATTATACAGACAAAAAAAAAAAAAAGAAACTGAGGCAGAGAGAAATTCCAGAACCAACGTTAAAAGGCTAACAGAGTAACCAAAATTTTTTTTATTTTTTATTTTTTATTTTTAACAGGCAGAGTGGACAGTGAGAGAGAGAGAGAGACAGAGAGAAAGGTCTTCCTTTGCCGTTGGTTCACCCTCTAATGGCCGCCGCGGTAGTGCGCTGCGGCCGGCGCACCGCGCTGATCCGATGGCAGGAGCCAGGTGCTTCTCCTGGTCTCCCATGGGGTGCAGGACCCAAGCACTTGGGCCATCCTCCACTGCACTCCCTGGCCACAGCAGAGAGCTGGCCTGGAAGAGGGGCAACCGGGACAGGATCGGTGCCCCGACCGGGACTAGAACCCGGTGTGCCGGCGCCGCAAGGCGGAGGATTAGCCTGTTGAGCCACGGCGCCGGCCTGAGTAACCAAAATTTAAACACAGAATTCCAGCTTCAGAGCCCATGCTCTCAGGTAATTAACATATAAAAAACTCAAGTAAAATATACATTTTTTTTTCTTCTTTTCTTTTCTGACAGGCAGAGTGGATAGTAAGAGAGAGAGAGAGAGAGAGAGAGAGAGAGAAAGGTTTTCCTTTTTGCCGTTGGTTCACCCTGCAATGGCCGCTGCGGCCGGCGCATCTCGCTGATCCAAAGCCAGGAGCCAGGAGCTTCTCCTGGTCTCCCATACGGGTGCAGGGCCCAAGCACTTGGGCCATCCTCCACTGCCTTCCCGGGCTACAGCAGAGAACTGCCCTGGAAGAGGGGCAACCGGGTTAGAATCCGGCACCCCAACTGGGACTAGAACCCAGTGTGCCGGCGCCGCAAGGTGGAGGATTAGCCTGTTAAGCCGCGGCACCGGCCTATACATTGTTTATCAGAAGTTTGTGTTACTTACTATACTCCTATCTCAAATGTGGACAACGTGCATGGCTTGTACTTGTAATATTAAATACAGTGGCCATTTATCATGGGCTAAGTATGGGTTTATAAAATTCCTGAGTACCCTCATCATTTTATACCCAAGGAAAGTGAGGTTCAGAAAATTTAAATTATTCCATTACAGTTACAAAGTGAGTGAAATACTCCACCATTCAAACACAGTCTTTTCTGCCAACCCCTGTCATCGCGACAGGCAAGAAGGTAGCCAGGAAGGAGAGAGCCGTCACCAGCCTTTCCCCAGGAACCTGTCTACTCCACCCAACCTCGTCACTGGACCTCGTGCTGCAGAAAACTGCTATCTCCAAGAAACTACTGCCCAGGATCAACAAAGAAGCAACGCACGGGCTGACGTAGTAAAATCACCTCCGCGTACACGCCTGCTCACATCATGTACCTAATCCCATGTTATTTCCAAAAAAGGTGAGAAAATAGGGAGTATTCAAACGCTGCCCCAAACACCATCCCCTGTAAATACGCAATTCTTCCAGATCAAATAGAAGGATAACCTCACGCCCACTGGGCACAGCTCTCTTGAGCACATTCCCTCTCAGATGTGTCCTTCGATAAATCCTGTTCCTTTGCTCTATCTTATTTCTCCACTATACATTGTTTGTGTCTTGTCTTTGTTATTCCTTCCTGCATTGGAGACAAGAACCTAGTCCCACAACATGCCTGGTTGTATAATCATGAAGCAACCGTTACATCTTCCACTGGTAATTGGTAACAAGTACCTGCATATTGGAAACAGATGACTAAATTTAACTATAGGCAATGCATGTTTTATAATACAGTTCTTGTTCTATACTAATTTTTCAATATAATTATTCTTACCCAATTTGAATACAACTAGATCATTACCAATTGATGTTTACAGTTTTCATGCAGAAGGTACAATGAGGGGAAAACATTTCTCAGCTTATAGTTAGTTGATAGCTTAAAGTTCTAAAGTAAAATAAAAATTAGGTTCTTAGAGAAAGATCAGAACAAAAATCGATCAATATACTTCCTGGATTGTGCAATTTTGTTAACCTCAAAGAGGCTACTTGTAATTATGACTTTGTTGGCTTTTTGAAATTTACAATTCTGTTTGCCCATCCCTGTATTTTTCTGCAGGTGGTACACTTTCTGACACCAGGTGGCGATAGAGAGTCATCGTTTCTTGTCACATTTCTGAGTCCAACGTAAAACCCTTTTAAAAACAAAACACAATTGAGTTTCTTTATCATGAAAAATAAGAATTACTCAGGCTCCTCTTAAAAAAAAAAAAAGTCAAGTGTAAAAGTACCTTATGTCTTCTTTAAACAAAATTTTACTAGCAGCAACCCTAAGTATAACCAGTATTTTCAAATAAAGTAAAAATATTCTTCCATGAGTCTCTCAAGCCTGGACACAGCATATTACAATCACCTAAATAACTCTGTCACTATCCAGTCCCCTCCTACACAAAATGACGGAGAATTTCTTGAGATGAGGCCCAGGCCCCGTCTCATGTTGAGATTCACCTCTGGAGTTGGTTGCTTTTATTAAAAAAAAAAAAAAAATTTTTTTTTCTTTGTTTATTTATCTAAGTAGAGCTGCAGACAGTGAGAGGGAGAGACAGAAAGGTCTTCCATCTGCTGGTTCACTCCCCAAATGGCCGCAACAGCCCGAGCTGGGCTCTGATCCGAAGTCAGGAGCTTCTTCCGTGTCTTCCACACAGTGCAGGGGCCCACACATTTGGGCTGTCCTCCACTGCTTTCCCAGGCCACAGCAGAGAACTGGATCAGAAGAGGAGCAGCTGGGACTCGAACTGGTGCCCATATGGGATGCTGGTGCTGCTGGTGGAGGATTAACTGACTATGCCACAGCACCAGCTCCCTAGATGCTTTTTTTGTTTTAATGTGGATGCAAATCACTGGAAAAATTCTTACCATAAAGGCAATCCTGGTCCTCAACTTAGAGTTATTTATAATGAAAATTGAAGTCAGGATTTAGAAAACAGATTTATGCAAAAAATAAATCATAAGATTATAGGTTATAAGCGAGAAAGACGATGTATTTAGTTTGGAGTAAGAAACCTGTGAGTGGGCCACACTAATTATATTAGATAATGAATTCTTTTCCAAAGTGTGTGTATATTCATTCCTTCATTCATAATTTAGAAACAACAAAAATGTTGGGACTTGGACAAATGAAATTTTGATCTAAATTCAAATAATTTGATGCATCTAGGCATGTAACAATCATCTGCAGTGACAATAATATGAACAAATTCATAATAACCTGATGGTTTCTTCTTCATTAAAAGGGTTTTACAGGCTAAAATATTCATAACTATCAGTCTGTCAAGTTCCCTCTTAGGTAAAGCAAAGAAACACTAATTTTTGGACTTTTTTTCTACTTGATGAGTATTGGGTTTACTTGTTGATGAATTAAAAGGGACAAAATAGGGGGGCCAGAGCTGTGGCGTAGCAGGTAAAGTCGCTGCCTGCAGTGCTGGCATCCATATGGGCACCGGTTGGAGTCCCAGCTGCACCACTTCCAATCCAGCTCTCTGCTATGGCCTGGGAAAGCAGAAGAAGATGGCCCAAGTGCTTGAGTCCAGGTACCTGCGTGGGAGACGCAGAAGAAGCTCCTGGCTCCTGGCTCTGGATCGGCACAGCTCCACCGTCGCAGCCAACAGGGGAGTGAACCAGCAGATGGAAGACCTCTCTCTCTGCCTCTCCTTCTGTGTAACTTTGACTTTGAACTAAATAAATCTTTTTTTTTTTTTAAAGAAAGAGATAAAATAGTTCATTTTCCAAGGAAAAAGTCAATACAAAGGTGACATAGGATCATGGTGTCATACGTGGCCTCACCGAGGATTACTTGATGCCTCAACAAATAACCAGCAGAGGAGAGAACCTGCAGGCTTAGACAAGAAAGCCGTGCGTGCAGGGAAGCAAGCAGACTGCTTGGTAGTGCCAGCTAAGAAGCCCCAAGCAGGATTCCAGGATTGTAGCAAGGTTAAATATGGCTCAGGTACCAGAGCCGTCAACGGAGGCTTTAGGAAAAGCACCGAGAAGTAAGGTTCGCAGGCTGGCCGCTGACCGCAGGCCCTGCCTCCTTGTGGGGAGCACCTAGAACCTAAGCAAAGCTCAAGGAAGGCTTGATGCTGTGTGGGGGTCCCTGGCTCTGGAGCTGACTTTCACTCTGCTCCTCTAACCCCGGTGTTCTAGAAGGAATTTCCTCATCTACACGGTGGGGGAGATTTTTTCCTACTTTGTGAAACTCTGTTGACAAAGATAGTCCAAGCAACTCAGTGTCCTTAAAGCATGTTTTCCCAGCACAGAAGCAGTAAACTCATCTGTAAACTACAAATTTTCTGACTCCCATCCCAAACCTATTGAATCAAACTCTGAAGGCGGAGCCCAGTCACAAGCATTTACCAAACCTGATGTACACAAAAGTTGGAAAACAACTTAAAAGACAGTAAACCCTTAATAAGCGGAATCAAGCAGAATCCCTGTCCCACAGACTGGACTAATAACAGGAACAAGGAGGAAATACTCAATCTAAAGAGCTATTCAGGTGCACAGGGCTCATTCAAGAACTTGCTCCTGGTCTGTTTATTAACAAAACCAACACAGGAGAATAAATGTGGTCCTAGCCATGGGAATGGGGCATCGACACTTAAATGTGATGTACATAATATATTCTTAACCTGATTGGGTAAAGGATCAGTACCTTCAATCCTATCAGCTACGCTTTGGGAGTCACATGCTAGACACATGCCCATCTAGCCCTCACTGTTCTTCAGGACAAGAAGTAGGCATAGTCATTTCTCAGGTAATGGTGCCCCAGTGGAAAAGCCTCTTAGATATGTTCACTCCAGGGCCAGTGCTGTGGCATAGAAGCTTAAGCCTCCGCCCGTAATGTCAGCATTCTATATGGGTGCCCATTCAAGTCTGGCAGCTCTACTTCTGATCCAGCTCCCTGCTAAGGTTTGATTCCTGATCAATTTTTTTTTTTAAGATTTATTTATTTGAAAGGCAGATCTACAGGAAAGGAGAGAGGAAGGAGAATCTTCCATCCACTGGTTCACTCCTCAAATGGCTACAACAGCCAGTGCCAGGTCAGACTGAAGCCAGGAGCTTCATCTGGGTCACCCACATGGGTGCAGGAGTCCAAGGACTTGGGCCATATTCTGCTGCTTTCCAAGCACATTAGCAGTGACCTGGATCAGATGTGAGGCAGCCGGCTCTCGAATCGGCGTCCCTGTTGGGGGACTCACTATGCTACAGCACTGGCCCCAATCAACGTCCTTCTTAGAATATGATGTAATTTCCCGAAATCCTCAGTTTAGGACATACTGATGCTGAAGTTCCAGGACTTGGGCCTATATTGATTTAACCCTCATTTCTATTAGTAGAGTCTAAACCGTATTCATAGTCCAAAAATTATCATCCAAGAAAGCTGTGTGCATGATAATCTGTAGGATTTTAGCTTTACACTAATAAGAAGGCACATTTTCCACCAGAGCTCTCTAATTTTCCCACTGTCTCAGTTGGACCATCTACCATTTTATATTCGTCTTTCTGCTGTTTGGCTTTAGACCATAATAAAGCAACCAGTATTATTCCATCATTCATCTAAAACAGCACGCAGACACATCTTAGGTTTAGTTTTAATGTATGGACCTGCAGCACCCTTCTCATTTTAAACCAATGCTGTAGATGATAAAATATCTAAAGTTGCGGTAGGTCTTGTACTCATAGGTAATGTATACAGTTCACAAAATTATTCTTAGAGGACAACGGAGTCAGGGTTTTTAAGGGTTCCATAGCATCTCCTTTGAACTTAGTTATAAAATAAAACATCTGAAAGTGAACAGTTTTATAAAAGTGCTCTCTAGAAAATGCATGTGTTTGCTAGCCTATTATTAACACATTCCTGCCCTTTTCACTTTACATCAGCAGATCTGCTGAAGACAGAATAATGTGTTATATTTAATAGAGTCACGTGTTCAAGTGAAAACAGTTGGAGAGCATTCGGAGGAAAAACCTCCATAAATTCCCTTGAAACTTTACTAGAAGCACTGAAGCCAGGGAACTTCTGGTTCATGCCTCAATAAATAAAGAATGAACGAACTCTAAGCTTATGAACTCACCAAACTGGACTGAAATAGCGAGATCTAGTGAAAAAAATCAAAACTAACAGGAATATGGCCTTTCCATACATAAAAAGGCAGATAATAATCACAAGATCAGATTGTTCATAATGGGGATTATAGAACACATACTTCTTGAAAATTTATGTCCTTTTATAATCTTCACATTGATAAAGTTGATTCTATTATTTTATTTTTAAACCGATTTCCTAAGTTGTAGTCTTAAATGTCAAAATACTAAGAAGGAACAGTCATCCTAGTAACTTTTTAGTCTTATAACTAATCTGCATGGGGCACTTCAAAAAGTTCATAGAAAATGGAATCCACAAACAAGTTTTGGGGCAAAAAAGTGTTCAAGTCCATGCAGAATTTTTCATAATATACATGTTCCATGAGGTTTTTGAATATTCCTTGTACTACTCTTGCTGAATAATAAATCTTGTTTTCTTACTGTTTTTTTACAGTATTATATACAGGAGATCTTTTTAAAACAGCTTTAATTTTGATGACTTGTGAGTACATATTTTCACATTTATACTATTCAGAGTAAGTCAAATGTTTTAATCATATGAATATAGAAATTGTTTTAAATATTAAAAGTTATAATTCTTTTTCCCCAAGTTGATTTTTCTCCTACTTTTTATATCTTATTTTCCAACTTATTCACCTAGATTTTTTTTCCTGAACTCTCCATATTTAATGCACACCTATCCATACCACATGAATACAGTTTTGAAATATAATTCACGATCAGTTGACCACTCTATAAAAAGTTCATTTTTAAATCAAACAAGTCAAATAGCCAATAATGTGGTCAATTTCAACCTAGTCACCTAGAAAGGAGTTACAGAATATTTACCAAAATTTGGCTTCTCTGGAGAAATGAGGGTTCAACAAAGTTTTTCTTAACATTTTATCACTTTTTTTCTAGAGAAGAGTCAGTGATTTTAATTTGAAAAGTTGAATCTGAAATCTTGCTTAAAAAACAAAAAAAGTTGGAAGGTTCATGCAAGAGATTGACAGACTAACCCTCCACCATGGACGCAGCAAAAGGTCAAGTTCAACCTCAGGGAGACACTAGGACTCTAAAAATACCTAGTATGATGATTTATTCAATTATCTTCTTAAAGTTAACATGCACTTCTGTCAAAGTGCATATTTAAATTTGAAGTTGAAATAATAAATACAGGAAGCACACCATGCGTAAATACAAGGATTCCCCAATTTGGATAAGAAATGAATTCTGAAGAAAAAAAAATGTTTGGAAAGAACCTGTTAAGTTATAACCACATCTAAACAATCCAATTGGATTTTGGCAGCCTTAACAATTAAGTGTTACAGAAGACTATCTAATCAAAGGCATATGTGTTCCTAAGTCTTTCCTGTCCTATAACACTACTGTAAAAGGAAAGAAGCGATTTCCTTTGAAGAAAACATAGCTGAGAAAGCTGTGTTTGGTCTTCAACTGAATACCTACCAGGTGGGGTCTTGGTCTCACAGGCCATCAGTGAATTGTACTGAGTGGCCAGCAATGACGGAAGCGTTTGTTTTGGACCAAGATCTTTCCAGCCTCAAGCAGGGCTTCTTCCAAACTTTCCACTATCTATCCTTTTCCCAAAAATGTGTCTGCAAAAACCTGTTCTCTAATGTTGGCACACACACCACTGAACAACATCTTAGTTGCCTTTACGGTAAGTTAACAAGACACTTCATGCAATTTTTTTTTTTCTAAATTGTATGAGACTCTCAGTGTTTTCAGTTTCTATTGCTCTCACCCAATAACTTCCTTTTTGGGGATGTTTTCCACTCCGGTTTAGGCGTCTTTTGATCCCAGTGGTGTGTTTCTTTTTTGTTGCTGCCAGTTATTCTCTGGAACTTTCAGCTGTGGCAATATGATTTCTAGATGTTGTTTATTTTCTTTGTATTTCCCTCATCTTCCCATCAAATCAAGTTTATGTTTTCCATTTGGCAATGGAACATGCCATTCACTCTTTTAACTTCCCTTATGATCTTGCTACTCAGCAAGTAGTCAGTGGCCTGACAATATATGCATTACCTGGGAGCAGATTCTATACTCCTGTTAGACTTGTGTAATCAAAACCCACACGTTAAAGCATCATCTGACATGTATCCACATTAAATTTTGAGATGTACTGCTCTTTGATGTCACCGATACATGGTAATTTATTCTTGAATGCCCTTAATAATGTAGACTCTGCAGATCATTTCCTAGTTTACAGATTCCACTACAACAAAAACTTTCCTTATGGTGTAATTAATTGTATCTCTGGGGCCGGTGCCGTGGCTCACTTGGTTAATCCTCCGCCTGTGGCACTGGCATCCCACGTGGGTGCTGGATTCTGTCCCAGTTGTTCCTCTTCCAGTCCAGCTCTCTGCTGTGGCCCGAGAGGGCAATGGAGGATGGCCCAAGTGCCTGGGCCCTAGAACCTGCATGGGACACCAGGAGGAAGCACCTGGCTCCTGGCTTCGGATTGGCACAGCGCCAGCAGTAGCGGCCATTTGGGGAGTGAACCAATCACTGTCTATAATTCTACATGTCAAATAAATTTTAAAAAATTGTATCTGTTCATTCCATCTGTAGACCTGCATTTTTACATCGTGGGCCACCCCAAACTGTAATCTTTCCCTTACATGGCATTGTTTCTAATGTTAAGATCAATATCATGTCCTCACAGTTTTTCCCCATTTCCCCAATAGGTGAACTCATTTAAGTGTCTCAACAGCTACTCTCATGCAATTACAAGTTTCTTCTCCCCAGAAGACATCCCAGATTGACTGCACTCCCAAAGGAATCCTTCCTGAAATTTGAGTAACCAATGGTCCAGCGTTCAGGGACCAGATGTTCTGTACAATCCAAAGGAAGACAGAAGAGTGGGATCATCTTTCCAATATTCTTGCTGTTGCATTATTTTTATCAAAATCCTAGCCATCAATAGACTAGAAATATTTGGCATGTCATAGGTTGGAAACCTCATATCTGATACATACCTATGTGTTTATTTTCATTAAGGTTTTTTTAAAAAAATATATTCAAATCCAGAAATATCCCAATAGATTTATCATTTTTCATTTTTCAGCCTTTATTACTTTTTTTTAAGGTTTGTCACCTTGTAAGGAAGTGATGGGATTCTTTTTTACCTTGCTTTCAATAAAGGTATCACTGCTAATGGCAGTGCAAATTGAATTTTCTGGAGCTGCATCAATTAAAAGAAAACCACTATGTGAATTCAAGGAGGACTATCAGCATAGACCTGTAAAAGGCAAACCTTAAAAATAGAAGGCTATGTTCTCACAGGGGAAAGTGTAGTCATAAGCTCTATGATGACATTCAGCCCTGTGGAAATACGAGCGTTCTTTCGTGTTCCAGCACTTAGACATCCATTCATGGTGGTCTCAAGCTATGTTTTTGTTCTGGCACATTAAACAGAATGAAGACATATGTCTAAATTTAAGACATCCTTTTAGTGCTCTGTGCACGAGAGCCAGCTGAGAAATTTGAACTATTTCAAAGCACCAGAAAAGGAATTGTAGACACATCCTTTGTTTGGGCATATATTTTTAATTATCCTGCCTTTTAATATTCTTCTCCATTTGAGGATAATCAGACAAAATGGATCCTGCTGGGCATTGTCATGCTTAATAAAAGTAAGACTGAACATCTGCAAATATGGCGACAGTGTGGCGCATACGATGCAGCAGTGACTGAGCTGCATTCTGGTGTAATTATACCACCACATGTAGCTGTAAGACTGTAATTCCCTGTTTACATTAGTTCTAGCAGTTAGAGTCAACTCTTTTTGAAGTAGGTGCTAAGTAATTTCAAACGTGGCAGGCAAAGAGACTAATGAAGGAATTCATTAAATTCAAGGTGTAGATAATGTTGAGTACATAGAAATAAAATTCTGTTGCCTATCATTTGCGTCTTTAGCCAGGGATCAAGTCATTCAATTACTAGCTGTGTGACCTTGATCAAGTCCTCAATGTCAAGGAAATGGATATAATTATCATGTATTTCTCCTAAGACTTCAGTAGGGTTTACATATAATATACATAATAAAAGTTTCCCTTCTTCCTATTTGTCCTCCTTTTTTTCCTCTTAACTTCTCATTTTCTTTTGTTGAAAATCCATTAGGAAATCTTGAACGAAGTAGGTAGCCAAGGGTTATCATGCCTCAGTGGTGGTTGGGGCCAGGTTACAAAGCAGGCATATGCTGGGTAGTATCAGAAAATTGGCTACACTTAGGAGGTTGAGGTAATGGGAACAAGGCTCTTCACCATCAGGAAATGTTGGTATGTATGTATGATTGTGGAAATGGGAAGCTAGAATAAACCCTGTGGTGCTGGGTTGGAATTGAATCTAACTGAATGCAAAACTCAGAATTTTGTAGAAGATAAAAATAAATGTACATATCAATGTGTATGCACATGTATACATACACACACACACACACACCCTTGTGCACATGAAGTATCAGGCGCAAAGTAAGCACCCAGTAAATACTATTTATAACTTCTATTTTTGTGAATGCTTTTCTTCTATGGTGAAGAATATACCATCAGACCATAGATTGCTTTCTGGGTAGCAAGGTCATAGAAGAAATTTAGAATGAATAATGTATTCCACCATGGAACATGGAACTCAAGTGAATTTAATTTGATAGGAATAGTAGGGAATTAAATGGAAAATGAAAAAACCTAGAAACTATCTTATTATTGCAACTCAGAGTCCCAGAGAATAACTGGGTATCAGCAAAAAGAAACCCACCACTAGGATCAAAACATGTTTCCAAGTATTACTCTCCACTAAAAGAAACCAAGACTCCTTAGATAAATTATTGATTCTAGGGCTAGGTTAGAAAAAGAAATAGGATGATCCTAGAATGTTTCATTATACCAGAAAATAAGGAAATACTTAAAAGTAGGAAATTGTCAAAACAATAGAGCTCTCTTTAAATAACTCCAACTAATCAAATCTGGAATAATTTTAAAAAACCATGATCATAGCACATTGAATAAAATAGGAATACTTGAGTCCACACAGTAACTGTATGCTATGGATTGGATATCGGTTTGGGTGTCCCCCAAAGGCCTATGAGTTTAAAGGCTTGGTGACTATCAATAAGCGATTGGACCATGAGGAGGTGGGGCCTGTTGAGAGACCATTAAGCTATTGATAGTTTTCACTTGACATCTTGGTTCTCAGCAGAGGGTTGATTTAAAAGCCCGAGTTGAGGTTCACCCACTGTCTCTGCTTCCTTACTCCACACACACTCGACCATCGCCTTTCTCCACTCTCACAGAGGCCAAACTGATCAGGGCCACATAATCCTGGGCAGGAACCTGCAAAACTGTGATTTTAGTAATTCTCTGATCTTTATAAAGTTAGTTATCTCAGGTATTTCACTGTTGTGATATGAAAAGCTTATTAGCAGACTAAATAAATGAATAAAGAACAGAATGATTCAAAAAACTCTATCCTAGAAAACCAACTAATAATAACTAAGGAACAAATGATGAGAGTAGAAAATTATTGAACCAGTACCAGAACAACAATTCAGAAAGAAGACATTAATGTAGGGGGCCAGTGCTGTGGCACAGTGGGTAAAGCCGCCGCCTGCAGTGCCGCTTTGAGTCCTGGCGGCTCCACTTCCAATCCAGCTCTCGGCTATGGCCTAGGGAAGCAGTAAAAGATGGCCCAACTCCTTGGGCCCCTGCACCTGTGTGAGAGACCTGGGAGAAGCTCCTGGCTCCTGGCTTCAGATCAGCTCAGCTCCGGCTGTTGCGGCAACCTGAGGAGTGAACCAGCAGATTGAAGACCTCTCTCTCTCTCTCTCTGCCTAATTCTGCCTTTCAACTAAATAAATAAATCTTTAAAAAATTATTAATGATACTAACATGGAACAAGGAATGGAATTTTGTATGGTTTCTAAGTATCTTCTCTCAAAATATTTAGTCATTACTAAGGGAGAAAAGTGACTTCACAGCGGAGAAAGCAGGCAAACATCATTTTAAATGAGATCACAGTTAATACCAGAAGTAATACCATATGCCACTCTAGAATATCAAAGCAGAACACCTCAGCATATGAGTCCCAACATGAGCAAACATTATATGCAGCTAACTTGATGAACATTCTACACAACAGCTGGGCTATAATCTTCAAGAACCTCAAAGTCAGGAAAGCAAAGGAGGACTCAGTTTGAAAAAGACTACCGACAAGACAACTAGGTACACCACGCTGACTTCCCAAGTTGAATTCTTCACTTGAATAAATGGGAATTCTAACCAAAAACATCTGAGAATTTTCATACTCTTCTTGCAACTATTCTTTAAGTTTGAAACTAAAATAAAATAATGTTTAAATGTAGGAAAAACAAACCATGTCCTGTACCCGACACATAAGAGACTGTTAGAATTTTAGAATTGTTTCAATGGCTGTTCCATGAAACATTTTAAATGACAGGTGCTTGCATTTTCATTCATCCAGTAAGATTTTCCAAACAAGAACAAGACTAAAGTTTGAAGTTTACAAGTTTAATATCCCCACCAATATTTACCAATGCTATTTGGCTAAGCTATGGTCTCGTATGTTAAAGGAGCTCGAGTATCTATTAAAATAGATTCTAAAAAATTCCCTATATAACCAGATTCCTATATTAAAGAGGAAATAAAAGGGGTAAAAATTTTTAAAAAAATAAGTTTTCAAATTTGTTCTGGTGAGTATAATGTGAGCTTTGAGTTAGTCACTTGTGGCTTTTTTGGTGTGTGTTGAAGTATATTCCTTCTATACCTAATCTGATGAATTTTCATTCCGATTTGACAAAAGTACTTCATTTGTCAAAGACTTTATCTTTTGAGATCATATGGTTTTAGTCCTGCATTGTGCTAATGGGCTATGTCACATTCATTGATTACATTGAAGCTCTGTGCAATCCTAATATATTGGATCTGAGTTCATCTTGTATAAACTATTTTCCTAAGACGATTCTACTGGTTGCCCAGTGCTGATACCTGCATCAGTCCCTACCAGCAGAGAATCTGGTTCAGTACATTTGGGAATCTATAGTACCAACAATCTCTAATTCTGAGTGACAGCACTTGAGAGTCATAGAACGTATCTTCTATTGTTTTCCCAGGGGATTTACTTTATGACTTGGTGGCTGGTCAGTAATTGATGGTTGTGAACCACTGTGGGGTTTACAGTTTACACGGCATCCCATGCCACAGTGCCTGCCTTGAGTCCAGACTACTCTGCTTCCAACCCAGCTTCCTGCTAATGCACCTGGGAGGCAGCTGATAAGGGCCCAAGTACTTGGTTCCCTGCCACAACATATGAAAGACCCAAATGGAGTTGCTCCTGGCTTCAGCATGGCCAAACTCCAGCTATTACAGACATTTTGGGTGTCAATCAGTGGACTGAAGTTCTCACTCACTCTCTTGTTTCTCCCTCTCTGCCATTCTTTCAAATAAATATTAAAAAATAAAAATAAAAAAGCTACAATAGGGGCAGCCCTGTGGTATAGTGGGCTAAGCCTCTGCCTGCAGTGCCAGAATCCTATATGGGTGCTGGTTCTAGTCCCAGCTGCTCCTCTTCCAATCTAGCTCTCTGCTATAGCTGGGGAAAGCAGTAGAGAATGGCCCAAGTGCTTGGGCCCCTGCACCCGAGTCAGAGACCAGGAAGAAGCTCCTAGCTCCGGCCTGGCCATGCTCCAACAGTTGTGGCCATTTGGGGAGTGAACCAGCACAGGAAGACATTTCTTGTCGCTCCCTCTAACTCTGCCTCTCAAATAAATAATCTTTAAAAAAACACAATAAAAATTGAAAATATTTATGGCATGTATGTAGGTGACTTTATAATAAGCTAGGTGGTGAAAAGACATTTTTCTACATGAAAATATGGGTATTCGTTAAAGTTTTGGCACAGATTCCACATAAGCATCAATGATGTGCTGCTTATATAATTAATTGTATAATAATGCTAATTATATAATAATGTCTACATGCTAAAAATGTAAGTATTGTGTTTTGACATGAATTTCTAATTTTGTCCCTTTTATATATTTTTTAAAGATTTATTTTATTTATTTGAAAGAGTTACAGAAGAGGTAGACACAAATCGGTCTTCCATCTCTTGGTTCACTCCCCAGATTGCCACAACAGCCAGAGCTGTGCTGATCTGAAGCCAGGAGCTTCTTTCGGATCTCCCACGTGAGTGCAGGGACCCAAGGAGCTGGGCCATCCTCCACCACTATCCCAGGCCACAGCAGAAAGCTAGCTCAGAAGAGCAGCAGCCAGGACTAGAACCTGTGCCCATGTGGGCTTCTGGCACTTCAGGCCAGGGCTTTAACCGGCTGCACCACAGCGCCAGCTCCTAATTTTGTCCCTTCTAAGAATGAATGGAAACCACTCAGGTGTAATAGAAGGAAGGTGTCTGTTAAGATCTAGTTGTCCCCTCCTCTTTCAGCACCTTCCGTGGCACTTCTTTCTTGCTTTTCTTCTGTGGGTCCAATGTTACTGTTCTTCTACCTTGACTGGGTGCTGCTCAAGTCATTTTATTGGGGTCCTTACTAGTATTTGCATATTTTCACAGTCTATTAGCAATAGGTCTAAGTTCTTCTAACTGCCATAGCTTTGGCAACAACGTTTTTAAGGAATGCTTGGTGTTAACTGGTACTCAAAGAACGGCTTTCATTTGGCTTGCTGGGTCCTGTAGCTTTGTTCTCCAACTTAAAGATTCTTGTGTGGTTAAATTAATTTTCTTTGTTAGTATTTATTTGGGATCTGGGTTGAAGACTGTAAACCAGAGAAAAGCATAGGTACCATAATGTTGCTTATTAACCTTAATAAAGTTTTTAAAAAAATCATATCCCAAAGTGATCTATTATTACTACCCAGATATCTCTAATCATGCAGAACTTTTGTTCCTTCTAAACTATAATACTTATCACAATACTGCTGTAAATTTTATAAAACTGAGTACACCAAAACAAACAAAAAAAGAATGTCCAAGTGTTTTTTCCAAAATTCTATATTCAAAGTTCAATACTTTCCACAGGTATAGAGTTTTAATACTGGTTATCTAACTGGTAAATCAAATAAGAGAATTTTTACTGACATGAAATTCCATTTACATTTAGCTATAATTGCTAGTGATATTGATCTATTATGGAGATAGAGAATGAACTAGTGCTAGGTCCTCAGTAGTTTTAAGATGAGAATACTTAAACTCATCTTTTTATTTTACATATTTTCAACTTGTTCACAAAGATAGTCTTATAGAGAGATTCCAGTGCACAGACTATAACGTTTACAAACCTTTTTATCAATGTACATGATCAACACCACATTGCGGGGATGTGCAGGTAACCCAGGAAAAGCCATCACTGTACATAGTATAATGCTTCACATACATTATTTGGAATCATTCCTTTGTTAAAAAAAAGATTTATTTTAGGCTTACTGCTTATGTGTTACTCTTTCAGAGCATACTTTTTAAATTATTTTATTAGCTTTAAATGAGGACCCCATTAATATTCTATGTACCCTTTTTTCTCCTTGTCCCTCCCCCCTCCTAGTTTTACCCTCACCTTTATGTTTTAGGGTCAATTGATTACATTCCATCCCAAGGTATATAAATCAAAGACACCCCAATACTCAGCCATGTGAGGAAAATCAGTTTATTCAAGTACTGTGTTTAGCCAACTCCTGTGGCTGTGGCACAGCAGGTTAACCAGCTCTTAAAGGGACTTTATTTATTTGGTAGGAACCAAAGCTGGTGAATGAATCATGAAGGTCAATTTGGGTCGCCACAGCACCAAAAAATATGTACACATACTTCCCTGCCTTTTTAAATCCCCAAGCTAGAAACAAGAAAATCAGTTTTTAGCTGTAAATATTGAGTCAGGAAACATTTCCATTTGATCTAAAATTGCATTAAGAGATGAGGCCCAAAAAATATTCCCTTTCCCCATAGCGTGTCTCACACACATTTCATATTCTTAACCTGAGCAAGATGTAAAAAGCAAGCTCACACTATTCATTCCTACTGTAAATGCTCCATCAGCTTCAAAGTTGGTTGGCAAAAAGGTACAAGCAAAGGGGATATTGTGCTTTTCCCAACCATACAATGGTAAATCAGAAAAGACATTCTGCCGGATTCTTGTGGGACTTATTAACTAAATAGTGTTTATCTTCCCTTCCTGGCTAACCTACTCAGGGTAAGTAATGAGTTCAGAGGAAATAAAGCAAATACTGAACCCTTTCCAATCCTTCCAACTGCTTTGCCACCCACCAGTTCTTTGAATGTTGTTTTCTTAATTTTGTGTTTGTTTGACCTACAGGCTCCAACTGAACTGAGCAAGGGCTTCCAGGAGATGGTTTGGGACAAGCAAAGCAGGTTTCTTTGTTTCCCATGTGCTGCTTCTGGTGGGATTCTCAGAGACATATGTCAATCAACCCACCGCCTCCATCAAGCATTTATGATTCAAGGTAAAAGGAACCACCACTTGAGATCCCTTAGTCTATCGCTGGTCAGAAAAGGGGACTGGGTATAAGCATTACTATTAGGCCCATCAAGGTCTTCAACAAGTTTTCCTGCTATTTAGAATCTCAGCCTTCTCTTCGGCAGCAGCTCAGTGAAGGAGCACTTTCACACTACTTCTGAACAGGGCCGAGAGGCCAAAGGGTTGTTTCGCTTCCTGCCACCAGCAAAGCCATCTTGCAGAGAAGCTCAAACCTATCTCTTCTTACCAGGAACCAAAGCCTATTTAAATTATCAGCCATGTTGTTAATTTTTGGTAAGAAGTAATAGCAGTAACTACTGACTTTCTTATGAAAATGATATTTCTACTTATTATGGAGAATCATGATTTATAATAAGAAACTTATGTGATTTTCAAAAGAATAGGGAATGGGGATTAGGGAAGGATGAACGCATAAGTTAACGCTGAAGGACATGCAATGGCCAAAGAGCACAAGTTCCCAATTTTTCCAAGAAAGCAATGTGTGACCAGGGAAAGGCAGGAAGTCGCTCCGCATCCCCTAGGAGTTCCTGCTTTTCCCAAGTTCCCCCGCCCCCACCCACCCCTGGCAACTTAAATAGGAGATGGAGACAATGAACCATGCCATGCTCACTACCCAGCCTGGGTAAATTTATTCCTGAAGCAAACTGATTAGTTCACCAGAACGAAAAGCTGGTTTTGATTGATTGCTACCATGAGACTTTGAGAATGTGTCCAAGTTGTCAAGGTGATTCATGCAAACACTTTAGGAGTTTAATTTATTAATTTTTTACCTGATTCATCCAGAATTAGTAAAGTAAAACACATTAAATTAAAGCCATTTTAAATTTTGTGGTATATTAGGAAATTATGCATACTTGAAAACACTTCCCAAATGATATTGTAAACATAACCCGATTATAATTTGTTTCCTGTAGTCATAGTCTAAACACTACTTTCCTTATACAATTATAAGCATGAAAAGATCAAGCTAATTTAACTTTCTGCACACAGACTTTCCCACATGAGATCTTACTCAAGAAAAGAGAAAAAAAAAATATGTAGAAACCTTACACATTAAGACACTTTCTATTCCCTAAGAAAGAGTGTAACATTAATAGTGTCTACCCACAGGAGTGTAGAACATTCTTTCTGCCAAGGGCCATTGGATACTTATAGCATTGTTCACAGACCGTACAAGATTATCAACTTAAAAATTAGCCTGCTGTAGATTTACTGAACTTCAAGTCCTGTCTGTGATTGCCTTCATAAGGCGAGAACCACACAATTTTGCAGGACTTACATGATCCATAGGCTGAACATTCCCCACCTTCATAGAGGTTAAAAAAAAATGGATTTCAAACATTTATTTTCCATGTTTTCACATTATTTTTAACTTCTGTCATTTAAAATAACCTTTATTTTTTAACGAGGTAATTTTCTGCATTCATTCAGACATGGAGGTAAGAAAAGAAAACGTGGGAGCTACAGTAATTAAAAGACGAACATTACAGCTTTTATACTCTACATGTTAAGAAACTGAAAAAGGTCATCTTCTATACTGCTAGTCCTAAAGGTAATGAAACTAAGGCTCAGACTTTAAGTGACTTGTGACTTGTCCAAAAACACACAGTGCATAGATGGCTAAAATTGAACTGGAATACAAGTACTTTGGCTTTTCTAAGTGCACTCTCCATCACAAGATCTTGAGTCACTATTGAGAAATCTGCCCTTCCCTTAACCCTAATAGAGCATATCCATGCATACTGAAGCTAATCCTAATAATGAAATCATATAGCCCACAATAGATGTCATACTCTTTCTCTAAGGATTTTACAAACACTAATTCATCAACAAAGCAATATTTAAATTTTTAATTGAACATAACATATATACCAAGAAATGTTGATAAGTATATGGATAGATGAGGTTTTTTGTCACCTAACAGTCTCTTAAGTGGAGTCTTTGATTCCCTAAATAAAGAATCATGTCATCTGCAAGCAGATAATTTGATTTCTTCTTTCCAATTCATATCCTTATAGTTTTTTTCTTGCCTAGTGGCTCTGGCTACAAATTCCAAAACCATATTGAATGATAATGCTGTGAACAGGCATCCTTGTTTCACTGTGAATCGTAGTGCAAATGCTTCCAGCTTTTCTTCATTCAATATGATGCTGACTGTGGTCTTGTCATCAGTTTCCTGGATTGTGTCAAGGGAATGTTCATTCTATACCCATGTTTCTAAGGTTTTTACCATGAAAGGATGCTGTACTTTATCAAAATCATTCTCTGCATCTATTTAATCATACAACTTTATCCTTCATTTTGTTTATATGATGTTTGACATTTATTGATTGTCATGTCAACCCATCCCTGCATCCCTGGGATAAATCCTACTTTGTCTGGGTGAGTGATCTTTTTAATGTGTTGTGGGATTCAATTAGCTAGTATTTTGCTCAGGATTTTTGCAGCTGTTCATTGGAGATATTGGAGTATAGTTCTCTTATCTTTCTCTGGGTTTGGAATTAAGGTAAAGCTGACCTTATAGAATTTGGAAGGATTCCTTCCCTTTCAATTATTCTTGAATAGTTTAAGAAGAATCAGAATTGGTTCATCATTTAAAGTTAGGTAGAATTCAGCAATGAAGCCAGCCAGTGCTGGACTTTCCTTTGTTGGGAGGCTATTACTGATTCAATCTCAGTTCTGGTTATTAGTCTGCTTAGATTTTCTATGTCTTTGTGCCTCAATTTTGGTAAGTTATGTGTCCAGAAATCTACCCAGTTCTTTTATTTGTAATTATTCCTTTCAATTTTGTGGTATCAGCTATAACATCTCCTTTTTCAATTTCTGATTTCATTAATTTATGTCTCCTCTCCCTTATCTCCCATTTTTCCCCCTTGGTTGGGACAATGCTTTATGAATTTTATTTTTCAAAAAACAAGCACTTCACTTTACTGCTCTTCCACATAGTTAATTTCTATTTTACTTCTCTAATTTTTATTATTTCCCATTAGTTTTGGACTGGACTTGTTTTGTTTTTCTAGATCCTTTGATGCACTGGTAGTTAATTTCTTTAATCCAAACTTTGGATATAGGCACTAATTACTATACACTGTCTCAACACTTCTTTTGTTATATCTGTATCTCATAAGTTTTGATGTGCTTAATTTCATTTTCATTTCTTTATTTCAAAGTTAGAGTTACAGAGAGAGAAGAAGACACAACAATCAGGGTTAGGCAAGGCCAAAGCCAGGAACTTCTTCTGGGTCTCCCATGTAGGTAGCAGGACCCAATTCATTTCAAGGAATGCCGTTATTTCCTTTTTGATTTCTTCTATGACCTACTATTTCTTCAGGTACATGTTGTGCAATGTCCAGGTGTTTATACATTTTCTGGAGTTTCATTACTAATTTCTAGCTTTATTACATTGTGGTCAGAAAACACCCATGATATGACTTCAATTTTTTTTTAATTTGCTGATATTTGTTCTATGGCCTAGTATATGGTCTATTGTAAAGAATGCCCCATGCACTGATGAAGAGAATTTGTATTCTACAGCCGTGAGATGCAATGTTCTGTAGGTATCTATTAGGTCAATTTGGTTTATAGTATAGACTCACTTTTTTTTTTTCCTTGCTGGTGATCTGTCCATTTCTAAAAGTGAAGTGTTGAAGTCTCCAATTATTATTGTATTGGAGCTTATGTCTCTTAAGATCCATTAACATTTGTTTTGTAAAATTGGGAGCCCTAGTGTTGGAGGCATACATAGTTACTATAGTCACACTTTGTTGAATTGCTCATTGTGACATTGACACTCAGATGCGATGATTTTTAACAGCCTAGTCTCACACATTGAGAAAGTTTGTTTTCTTTTTCATACTGTTTTTTGAACTCTATACTCATAAGAATAACCCTACACTAAGTAAAAAGTTAACTGAACGCATCTTTGTAAAAAAAAAAAAAAAGAATGGGGATAGGAGAGGAAGGAGGAAGAAGGATAGATGCATGTGTGGGAAGGAGGGTAGGGTGGAAATGTCACTCTTCTTGAATCTGTATGTATGAGATATGTGGAATTTAAATACCTCAAATAAAATTTTTAAAAAATAAGGCCGGCGCCATGGCTCACTTTGCTAATCCTCCACCTGCAGCGCCGGTACGCTGGGTTCTAGTCCCGGTTGCCCCTCTTCCAGTCCAGCTCTCTGCTGTGGCCCAGGAGGGCAACGGAGGATGGCCCAAGTACTTGGTCCCTGCACCCGCATGGGAGACCGGGAGGAAGTATGCAGCTCCTGGCTTCAGATTGGTGCAGCTCCAGCTGTTGTGGCCATTTGGGGGGTGAACCAACAGAAGGAAGACTTTTCTCTCTCTTTCATTGTCTAACTCTGCCTGGCAAAAAATTTTTAAAAAGTAATAATTTGTTACAGATAGAGTCAAAGTTAAACGACCCTATTTTAATGTTTTTTTTTTTTAATCTTCATGTACAAAATGCTTTCTTCATGGAAATCCACACAATTTTTTTTCACCTTGGAGTTCTCATTAAAATCAAGTTTGCATCAAAATTATCAAAGTTAAACACTGTAAAAAAAAATCAACTTCTGTGTTAAAGTCTATTTTGTCTGATATGAATATGGCTTTTCCTGCTCATTTTCTTTTTCTATCCTTTCACATTCAATCTGTGTGTATGTTTACCAGTGAAGTACATTCCTTGTAGGCGGCATGCAGATGGGTCTCTTTAATTCACTCAGTCTTTTAATTGAGGAATTCAGTCCACGTATAGTCAAGGATATTAATAAGTAATGACTTCAGCCTTCCATTTTCCTATGAACAATCTCGTTGTTTTGAATTTCTTTTGTTCTTTTACTAGGTTTCCTGTCTTCATATTCTTTCATGATATTATCTTTCAATTTCTGTGTGTAGTACATTATTAAATATCACTTGTAAGGCTGTCCAGGTGGTGACTAATTTTTAATTTTTGTTTTGCAAGGTCTTTATTTCATTTGCATTTATAATTGAGAGCCTCACTGTATCAAGTGTTCTGGGTTGGCAGGTTTTTTCTTTTAGGACTCAGACTTTCCCTCTGCATTCTCCCTGGCCTGATGTCTCTGTTGATCAATCTGCTGTCTGTCTGATGGGAGTTCCTTTAAAAGGTGATCTTGCATTTCTTTCTTGCAAATTTTAGGATGTTCTCTGTTTTACTTTTGAAAGTTTGACCATAGCAGCTCATGATGAGGATCATTTCTGATGGTGACTATCTGGGGTTATGTGCTTTCTAAGCCATTCTTTCTCTTTCCATACCTTCTGGAACTCTGAAAACTTATTTATATGTGGTCATTGGATAGCATCCCAGAGAGATCAAATAACATTTTCAATATAATACATATACATATGTATATATATCCTAACTACACTGACAGATATTTCAGAAGACCTGTCTTCTAGACTGGTCTTCTAGACCTTTTTTCTTTCTTCTGTCTCACCATGTCTATTAAGGTTTTCCATGTATATTTGACTAATAAATCATTTTTGAATTTTTTCACATATCTTCTTCAGAATTTCTCATCCATCACATGTACTGATGTCCTTATTTAACTGTTTTTCTGTATTTCTGAATAACCTTACAAACATTATTTCTAATAATTTTTCAGGCATTTCGTCGACTCCCCTTTCTCACAGCCCAGCATTCATCAATTATTGCATTCCTTTTGGAGAGACACAGTGCCTTCCTTGCTCACGTTTTGTGTTTCAACTTGATTTTTGTGTATTTGCAGAACCAGTTGCTACTTGCTTCTCTGAGAATTTGTTTTTTTCTTGATTGAAGTCTTTATTCCCTGGAAATATGACTCTGAGGCTTGGTGGAGTATCCATGGCTTACACTTGAGTTTTGGGGGGGATGTTCTGGGTGGCCCAAGGAGCTCTGTGGATGGGATGAGAGTCCAGAGTGACACCCAAGTTAGGTGTGATGAAGCACCTCCAGGTACAGTCAGTGGTGGGGGGGGATGGATGTTGGAGCCAGCTAGTTTATTTACAGTAGCAGCACTTCTCTGTACCAGGATGAAGTGCCTGACTCATAGTCCAGAGTGAGCTCACAGTACCAGTGCAATCCACCCACCCAGGACAAAGCAACACTGAGTGGCTAACATATTATCATCCTATTTTGCATAAGAAGAAACTGAGGTTATGTAACCTGGCCCAAAGATTTTATAGCTAATGGTAAAACAGGGACACAGGCAGACTGACTGCAGAGTCTCTGTATCTAATCACCAAGTTAAGTGATACGCTCACTTGTCTTTATCAGTTTTATCAATGGAAGAGATTGGTCTCCTTTGGAGAGAGCTAAGGTAGAATATAGAAATAAGTCTACAAGGAATGAATGGAGAATCTTCGTCTTCTTCTGAGAAATTGCCTTTCTTGATCTTCAGGGACCAATTCACAAATTCAGTTCTACTCTTGAGCCTCTGTCAATTCCATGAAGGAAACCAAGGCCCACAAGAAATGCCGATGGAGGAGGTGAGAGTATACCACTCAGCAGACCCTTTATCCAAAGATAATTTCATTGGCCTATGCCATTGTTTGACTTAAACTGTGGCTTACAGCATTTCAGGGAGCAAATGCAAAATGTGCCACTCATGCTGTGGTGGAACTTTCCATTTCAAGAAAGTAGAATCCAGCAGGAATAAGGCTGCTTGGAAGCAAATGGCTTGTTAGGGGGCAACTACAAAATAGAATAACAAAAACACGATCTGGAACATGACCCTTCACTGAACACATGCATTACATCTGGGCTGCTGCACAGAGTGGGCCTGTGTTCACACATGAAAAGCAGTAGAGAGTTACTCTAAGAATAAGAAGAAAGCAAACAAAAGTAGATTTTCTTCTTAAAATTGTAGCAAGAGACAGGTAACATAAAGTTACTTTAACTATTTTTAAGTGTATAGTTAAGTGACATTAAATATATTCTGATACTTGTACAACCATCATCATCATCCATCTCCATTTATTGTCTTTCCAAACTGAAATTCTCTGAAGTTCTACACGTATTAAGTACTAACTCCCCATTTGTTCCTGCTCCACCTCCTGGTATCCACCAATTCACTTTACTGTCTATCTGAGGTTGGCTGCTTCGGGTTCCTGGAGTGGTAGGCTCATTTTTCTTTTTATGATTGGCTTAGTTCACTCAGCATCAGTCTTCAAGTCCATGCATCTGGCGGTGTGTGTCATAATTCCCCTTCTTTGTCATGCTGAGTATTCCATTGCACGTGGAAACTACATTTCATTCATTCCTCGGTCAGTAAATGATGGTCTCTTGGTTGTTTCCATCTCATCTGTATTATGGTAAGAGTGCTATGAACATGGATCCACAAACACTTATTCGAGTCCTCACTTTCACTTCTTTTGGGTATGTGTCCAGAACTGAATTGCTGGATCGTATAATGATTCTAGTTTTATTTTAAAAACTATCACACTGTTTTCCATAGCAGTTTCACCATATCACACAAAATAGATTTTGAAGTCAATTAATGAGTTTATTTTCTTTACCCTTCCCCTTCTTCCTCAAAAAGACCAAGTCCTTTGTAGGTGCTGCAAGTTCTTATCCATACAGTTGTCAACTACAATTGTCTCCTCAGCCCAAGCCAGTCTTTAATCTAGTTCCCCTTCCATCGGTAAACCACAATTTCACAAAAGCTGCAGAACCACATGGGTTAGACTACTGCTATCCCCAGACTAAAGCACACTTTTTTTTTTTTTTTTGACAAGCAGAGTTAGACAGTGTGAGAGAGAGAGAACGGTCTTCCTTTTTCCATTGGTTCACCCCCAAATGGCTGCTACAGCTGGCTCACTTCACCGATCTGAAGCCAGGAGCCAGGTGCTTCCTCCTGGTCTCCCATGCGGGTGCAGGGCCCAAGCACTTGGGCCATCCTCCACTGCCCTCCCGGGCCACAGCAGAGAGCTGGCCTGGAAGAGGAGCAACCGGGACAGAATCCGGCACCCCGACCGGACTAGAACCCGGTGTGCTGGCACCGCAGGCGGAGGATTAGCCAAGTGAGCCACAGCGCTGGCTAAAGCACACCTTTAACGTGTCATGTGACTACGCAGGGGGCTATACTTGAGCTGTGTTAACCAGGAAACAAGACTACCCTCAGAGCTGCCACAGATACTACACTCAGATGACACTGATCTTTATAACATCCAGCTCATATTTTACTATTTCTATTGGAACAGATATGAATATACTATCCACAGAAAGTATGGTGTATATCTGTTTTACAGCATCCCAGGAGTGAATTTCATGAATGCTTTGATAGGTGGACCCATGTCTTGTTTGCCTTTGACTGTCAGTGTCTGGTGTGGTGCCTTGTACAGTGTATACTGATAAGCTTTGATACACACTGAGTTTAATTTTATTATCATCCTCAGTGACTTTTATCTTGGTCACATATATCAATTCATTTTTTTCTACTCAAATTGATATATTCAGAAATTTTATTTATCACATGGAAAGAAGACCAGAATCCCTTGAAGTAAGTAAAACAAATATTCTTACAAGGTAACAAATTAATTCATATGTACCACGTAAAGATGCTTTACATATCCCCAGTATCAATTCTGGACTTGAGGGGAGTGGTACAGTAATTAAGACAGTGCTTGGGATGCCTGCCTCCCATATTGGGGTGCCTTGTTCAAGACCAAGCTCTTCTGCTTCCATTACAGATTCCTACTAATGCAGACCATGGGAGGCAGCAGTGATGGCTCAAGTAGTTGGGTCCTTGCCACCCACGCTGGAGAACTCAATTGAGTTCCAGCTTTCTGACTTTGCCCTGGCCTAGCTCTAGGTGTTACAGGCATTTGGGGAGTGAACAAGCAGATACACTTTTTTCCATCTGTCTTTCTCTGTCATTCAAATAAAATACAAATACAGGTTAAAAAAATTCTGACTATCTTACTTGATGGATTAACATAAATCTATTGCTCTTTCAAACTATTACAGTATTCAATATGTTGAGAAAAAGGCTGATTCAGAAGAATTTGGTGTTAAAAGCCTAGCAGACATCATGTGGTTTTTTCTTCTAAATGCAGGTATGTTTATTTTTATGTTCCTAAAATGAAAACAGGTAATTTTTTAAATAGATATGTGTCTATGTATATATAAATATGTATGATATTTAGTTTTTAGCGACAATAGGTAATAAAAAGGCTAAAGGTGATACACCCTAATAGCCAGATAAATCCAACTATTCTGTAGATCAGTAAGGCAATGGTATTACAGCGAGACCATCTTCATATTCAATGACAGAGAATGCACAGGGGAATATTACAAAAGTAAAGGAGACATACAGGATTTTTGGAACCAGGGTAAGTCTGAGTTCAGGCAATAGCAGTCTGTCCATCATAGGCATCTTCTTTTAAGATGTATTTGAAAGGCAAAATGATAGAAAGGGACAAACAGGAGGTGGGGTGGGATGGGAGGATCTTCCATCTGCTAGTTTACTCCACCAATGACTTCAAGTGCTGGACCAGGATAAAATCAGGAGCTAAGAACTCCATCCAGGACTTCCACATGGGTGGCAAAGACTCAAATATTTGAGCCCTCATGGGCCAATTCTCTGATATACTTGCAGGGAGCTAAATCAGAAATGGAGTAGCCAGGGCTAGAACTAGACACTCCAACATAGGGTATGTTGATACAAGTAAACATGTGTTGGCAGGTGACCCAAGCAGTGGCTTACCTGGCTCTACCACAACGCCTATCACCAACATCCTCAGGGCTCCCCACTCACATTTAACCAGTGAAATGTACTCATATGGATCTATTATGTGTAGAATATACAAGGATTATCAGTCACAATTCTTGCCATGGTGGTCTTCAAAATCCAGAAGCCACAGCCATAGATGCTAAAATTGTATTATAAATCAAAGTGATACCAAAGCTAAACACACACACGGGGGGGGGGGGGGAGGGAGAGAACACATCCGGAGCAGTAGAGAGAAGAGGAACCAAGAGTGAAACAAGTGAACAACTGGTGAAAATTTCTGGGAGAAAATCTTAGACGAGGATATTGATGCCTTGAGTAAGATGGATGAAAAGATTCTCTCTCTCCTTGCTCTTCTCCAGGAGCAAGCAGGGGAAGAACTTTTCACAACGTGGAGTGCTCCATTTCTCTCGTCAGCCCTGGACAACGCCGGGGAAGTGGACAGCAGAGTGGGGTGCTGAGGAAGGACTGCGAGTGCAGTGGCAGTCACAGGCCCATGGAGTCTGCTCACGCTCCTCTCAAGCCTGGCCTGTTCCTAAGCTGTCTCACTTCCTGACATGTCCTTCCAGCTGTGCTATTTCCTGGGCTGCTGCAGACTCCTCCCTTCACATCTGTGGTTTGGCACTCTCTGCAAGAGCCCCAGGGCCCAAAGTACCCGCTGGGCTTGTCTGCTGAGAGCAAAGGCCTGCCTATTTCCACTACTGAGTTTACCCACAGAGACAGGCGGAGGCAGCTTTTTTTAGATGGCCAGAGCGAATTGGCTTGCATGAATGACACCGATGCCGTGTGGTAACAATCAGACCCAGTGTCTGGGACACCCAAGTGGCACCAGCATGGGCTGTAAGTAGCTTGGAACTTTTCCTGCTGTATCATAGAAGTGGCTGGCTTAAGAAAGGGAAGCATTTGAAGGATGAATGAAAACTCCTCCTCATACACGATGTTTGGCTGTGACCAGAGGAAGTAGTCAAGTTCAAGCTATACAACAAACAGTTACGCTTTCTCCAGAGCCAGGAGAGCAACTGCGATTCTCTATATATGTGGGTGATACAGAAGCAGGGATCTGCAAATACGGCCTGGGAGCCAAACCCCGCCTGCCAGCTGTTTTCTCACATCCTGCAAGCTCAGAAAGAGTTCTCTATTTTTAAATACTCAAAAAAAAATCAAAAGAATATTTTGTGACATGTGGAAATTATATGAAATTCAAGTTTCCATACTCATGAATAAAGTTTTATTGGAACACGGCTATGCCCAGTCACCAGCTTATTGTCTGACTGGTTTCCAGCTTCAAGTGCAGCATTGAGAGGCTACAGATGAGACCTCGTGGCCCTCAGTACCTAAAGCATTTAATATCTGGTCCTTTTCAAGGTTTTTCAGCTCCTATGCTAAAATGATGGCCAATGTGACCGAGAGCAGAAAATAGTAGTGGGTGGGAAACTTTAAAAATGAAGACACAGATTTTTCTCAGACCTGCATTTTTAAGTGTTCCAGAATTCTTGACTATAGAACACAACACAGTGAGGGGGGCTATATCTGGAATTAAAATCACTTTAGCTTTTTAGTTTTACCATGTTTCCACCCCTCTTACTTACATATGCACACACACATGGAGTAGAAACAATCACAGTGCAATATTCATGAATTTCAGAAAGATTCAGCAGCACACCTGTGCTCATAGAGATTCAAGGGTAACAGAAAAAGCACAAGAGGAGCAAGTTTAGACCTTCCCACCCATGGACGCCCCAAAGAGAGGTTAAGCAGTTTTCTAGGAATGGATTCATTATGCACAGATGAAAACATGCCAGCAACCCATCTCAATACAGCATTCCAATGACAGACACCATTCTCACAGGTTTGTCAAGCTGGATGGGGTAGTCCCTTTTAGGGAGTGTGCATTAAATTGGCCACTTAAAAACTGGAGCTGTTCCTTTAGATTAGCTAGTCCAACTTGATAGCTCAAGGAAACACTGCACCCCTCCCAGAGACTGTTGAGTATTTCTCTGCTTGAACAAGATGAACTCTAGAAAACAGTACAGAGAAGAAAACTCAACTCCAAGAAGAATTAAAAATTGGGAAGATGGCTCACAGAGATCATCAGACAGGCTCAAGGTTCACATGCTGCCTAGTTCACTGTGAAAATTCTTTTTGTGACCATCTCAAGCTCACATTCCGCCAGATGGAATTTGATCTCAGTCCATTTTTGTCTTCTTTCACCAGGTTGGACATAGAGCTACAAGGATTTCCACAGCAATAAAGGATTTTGTGGAGAGCAGAGTGTACCCTATCCCGCTTCTAATAAGTCCTGTTGAAGTTTACCAACTCTCTTTACAAACTTACTGCCGCTCTCCTTTGAGGTTTTCTGTTACTTCTCTTCCATCATGAGGCCACTGATGCTTTGCTGAGCTTGCCTCAAAGAGCTCCCACTAATTCCTGGCTGATCCTGGATGCAATAGAACCATTCTACTTCCTCCCCAGACCTAGATGAAGTGGAACTGTGAGGCAGTTCACAGTCACCTCCAGGCTCGCCTTGCAAAGAGCGCTTGGCTTTCTTCTCTTTTCCCATCTACCAAACCCATCATCCCCTCCCCAAATCTTAACCTGTATTCTGCTCAGACACTCCTTTTCCAAGTCAGGTTTGTTAGCTATGGCAGGGTCAGATGGACAGAGAACAAGACCTTCCGTCGTCTCTGGTGTTTACCTCAGTTGTTTGACGTATGGTCAAATCCAGGCTTCTGCACTCAAAAGTTAGAAATTTGATAGAGAATTTCGATGAAAAAGTTGAGTTTCAAACAACCTGTCACCTCAATTAAGAAATGACAGGATTTAAAATACTATTGCACTACTAATTTATTAACCCTGTGGTAATTTGATATTTTAATCAAATGTCTAATGTTCATTCACTTGGTTTTTAAAAAGTCTTTAGAAATAAGACATAGTATGAGTGCTTTCTTTGACTAAATGTTTTAGTGATACCTGATAATTCTAAAACACATACAACTAAGTTCTGTGTCTTAGTCATTTTCAAAATTTCATCAACAGATGGCTGCTGTGCACATGGGATGTTAGAATCAGTGCCTTGGTTTGTTTTGACCAATTTATCTTGCTTAGGAATCTTCAAATGCCACATTATGCCAATGTTTTTAAGGTAATTTAAAAAAGGATATAATGGAATTCCAAGCCATATTTTTGACCACAATATTGTCCTTTTTCTAAATATTAATCAAGCTGCCAAATTTGACAGCATACAATGCATCTATTTTCCTTCAGTTGGAGAATGAATAAATAAAAGTGTGAAAATTTATTTTCTCCTTGATTTCAAGTTGCTTTGTTCCAAGTCTCTTTACTTGGCATTAAACCTGTTTCTATTGGAAATAAGTAGGATAGAGAGGTTTAAAAGAGAAGCTCATAGGAACAAACTGACTCCAATTTTCAATATTTGAAGAGTCTTCAGAGTCAACAAAACACTACAGTTTGAAGTAACATGTCTTAAACAACTTCAGGATGAAAGTCTCACTCCTACCCTGCCACATCAAGAATTAAAAAGATGCCTTCAGATTCTCAAGGTGGGGAAATGCTTAACTTAACATCATATACTTTCCTGATACAGGTATGCCCTAGCCATAATTCAAGTTCAATCTCAACTTACTCAGATACCATTTTCCCAAATTTCAGTCTTCAGTGTCAAGAGAAAGTCAATCTAGCTCTTGGAAACTTTTCTTCCAGATTTAGATGCTCAACAGTTTTGCTTTCTGATTTATGTTAATTAAAGGTAAGAAAATGTAATAGTAACTTTCATTTATATATTTCCTTTCCAAGATCTCAGTTCTTGGTATTTCTTATCTTTCTTTGCAACTTTTGTACAATTTAGTAAAGGATTTTTGTCTCTAAATATTTTAACTGTATATGGAGTTATAATTTATAATGTATGAAGTTTGTGCTTATAAAACAATTGCATGTACATTAATTCATTTTGGTTCTGACCTGCATAGCAACACGTAATGTATGTAAGTCAATTAAGTATCATTTCCTTCCATTTGCATGTTGGAAGACTGGAAATCAGAAAGCTGAACTGTCTGTCTTCTATACTTAGAAAGAAGAGTGACTTTTTTTTTTACTTTTTGACAGGCAGAGTGGACAGTGAGAGAGAGAGAGAGACAGAGAGAAAGGTCTTCCTTTTGCCGTTGGTTCACCCTCCAATGGCTGCCACAGCTGGCGTGCTGCGGCTGGCACACTGTGCTGTTCCGAAGGCAGGAGCCAGGTGCTTCTCCTGGTCTCCCATGGGGTGCAGGACCCAAGCACTTGGGCCATCCTCCACTGCACTCCCTGGCCACAGCAGAGAGCTGGCCTGGAAGAGGGGCAACCGGGACAGGATCGGTGCCCCGACCGGGACTAGAACCCGGTGTGCTGGCGCCACAAGGCGGAGGATCAGCCTGTTGAGCCACGGCGCCGGCCAGAAGAGTGCCTTTGTTAAGAAAGTTGGTGAATAGTTCTGTATCTCTCACGAAGACAGTCCCAAATTGTCTTTATATTTTATGTTAGAACTTTACTTTTCTTGGGTGACCTTTTTATCAATGGCTATTTTGTCCCATATACTGTCAAGTATTTCCCAGACTTCATGTATTAGGAAGGCCCTGTTCATTCCTTCTCCACAACACTCCAAGAGGTTTGTTGGGCTCTGGGATTATTTTCTTCATTGGTTTTGTATTTTGAAAGACTTACTCCGACTCTCAAAGGACGCTGTTAACACTGAATCAATATTGAATTGTCTCTCTATCCTCACAATATTCATGGTGGCAAACAACTGTTTCTGTGAAGGGGTTTGCTCCCTCAAGACTCACAAGTGGTTGTTAGGAAGTGTCCACAAATTAAAGGCAACGAAGGACCACTAACCACAAATAATAGACATAATTTTTTAAAATGAGAACTACATGAAGTAGCTTTTATATGCATGTGTATTCTGGACCCCAACTTGGTGGCTACCACATAAGTGTTTTCCCAGTTAGGAGCAATTTTATGTGTACAAAGATGCTTTTATAACAGCAACCTGTGTAGGATAAATATTATCCATAATTACATGATTTCTTTGCCTCTCAGAGAACAGTGTTAAGCAAAAAGAAAAAATTTTAATCCATTCACTTTTTATTAAGGAATCCTTCTGAAAAATTTTTGATTTTAATAAAACAAAAAATAGAACAATGATTCAGCATTGGAAGCCATTTCTTTATTGAAGTAGTTGAACATAGAATTTGTAATAGTTCATAGGTCTTTTCATCTTTGAAAAATCATCAAGTATGTTATGGGTACCCATCATATATCCTATTATCTTTGGTGGAAGGTCAAGAATGACACAACAGAAACGCCAGTCTGTTCTAGGGTAGAGTGCTCAAAGTGAGGTATTCTCAGAAGAGCTGAATAACAGAAACCACACATTTTCCTATTTCATCTACTAAGGGTGTCTGCCTCTCTCCTTTATAAAAAGGAAGTACATCATACCAGGCTTATTCCCAACCCTTCAGGAACTGCCTTCTCCTCCTTTATTCAGTCCTGTGGATTCTGTATTTGCATTTTTAGCAGTCATGCCTTTTCTGTCCCCATTAACAAAGTCGTAGACTAGGCTTTCGTCATCCTTTGCTGAAGCGATAGCAACAGCAGCCTACAATTTCCCCTGCTTTAAGTCTGTCTTTCCACCCATCCCATTCACAAACATCTATACTTCAACCATCTGAAGAGGCATATGCCATCTTCTATTGAGAATTTGTCACTGGCTTTAACAGTAATTAAGTAATCTTGCATTTACTAGTTTTCTACGAACAGATAGGATTTGCCTCTTCTTCATCAACAGTCTCTCCTATGTGCTTTATTCCAATAGATATGGGTACAGGCCCAGGGCTTTCGGCAGCCTCTCAGATCCTCCCATTTCCTCTTCTCACATTCAAATTTTAACCAATTTTCAAAGCCCCATCTTCATGTAAGCCTTCAGGACATTCTCATGTCACTTCTGATCCCCATCCCTCTTTGCCTCAATGTTTTTCCAAAGAGAAGAAAATCACTACATTCTCAAGGGTTAAACTTTACGAGGCTTCATTCCTGGTTACTTAGGTGATCCTCCATGGACACTAGTCCTTGTTGCCTCACTATTATGTGGAGAGCAAAGTCAAACAGTACCAATGTCACAGGGCTATTTTAATAATTAAGAATTAACATTAACTAGTCATACCATTAATTCACATACTCAAACAGTATTTTATACTTTGTGTTTCGGTGTGGGTGCAAACTGTTGAAATCTTTACATAATATATTCTAAACTGATCTTCTGTATATAAAGATAATTGAAAATGAATCTTGATGTGAATGGAATGGGAGAAGGAGTGGGAGGTGGGAGGGTTGCAGGTGGGAGGAAGTTATGGGGGGAAAAAGCCATGGTAATCCATAAACTATACTTTGGAAATTTATATTTATTAAATAAAAGTTAAAAAAAAAAGAGTTAACATTAACTGAGCACTCACACTTTGTGTATATGAACATCTTCTCTGTCCTAATCTAGTGAAACCTTCCAGGGGGCTTCAGGCTGCTCGTCACTGTGCTTCACCCTGGTATCACAACATATGCTGGTGTTCAGGTGCATATTGAGTAAACGTATACATGTATGAAGTTCAATTCATAGGTAACATCAGAATGCTCTAACAGACCATAATTAACTGATGGTCTTGGTAGCTTTTCTCCTTCCCTCTTATATCGCTGGTGTCATTAAAGGAACTTGAAGTGCAATGACCCAATGTCCTCCATATTAACACTTCCTATTCATGGCGGGGGGGGGGGGGAGAGGGAGGGGGAGGGGGGGGGGAGATAGACAGTTGGTCCAGGAAGTCTCATAACTGTATGGTTCTCTAATAAATACATTTTTAGTAATATGCATTCCTAGGAAGGGGAAATTAGAGATAAACAGGCTGTGGATACGCCCACCTGGAACCCTCACTTTGAAGAACCTGTTTCTCCACCACTGAAAGATGTGCCTTTAAAAAAATGGGTTCCGACTCTGGACTGTACATTGAGCAGTGACTACAGAATTAGAAAGTCAACACTCAGAAGCATATGGTATTTATTTAGGGGATTCTTAGACTCTGATGTGTAACATTAATCCAGGCAGAGACAGAATGAAAAGCACAATTTCTCCAAACAGCATTAACATCTAAATACCAGCTATATAAATGCCGACTTACTCAACCTGGAATATACATATTTTGGGGGAGCACCTATGTTTAGCATCGCAAGTTTCTTGAAAAGGGACATTTATAGTGGAAGTATTTTTCTAACATTTGTGATTCCATGTCTATGTGTGTTAAGATAGACTTCAATTTTTAATAAATCCAAAAAATGTCTTTCACATAGATAATTTGCAAGTTCCCTTCTGAAAAAGAAAAGTTTCCTTAGCCTGGCCATTTACCTCAGCAATCATACATGTCACAGAAAAAGAGAACTATATTTTCTGAATGCGCACTACATGATCAGGATTTTAATGCTCAATCTAAGTCCATAGGGTAGGTGTTAGTGCTCATGTTTCAAGAGGACGGAAATGGAAGCTTAGTGTAGTTGATGACTTGTCAAAAATCACATCATCAGCAAGCCCAGAACCAAGACTCAAATTCATATCCTTTCATCACAAAGTCATTTCACTTAGGACTAGTTCATAAATTCATATTTTCAAAGTTTTATGTTATGCTTATAAATTTTATTTCATTTAGAAAGGTTTAAAATTTGGTTCTTCTATAAGCACTTTAACCCAATGTTTGATTCCCCTTTCATGTGCACAGGACTGTGTCCTACCCTTGGCCAACTACTTAACACAGGCACTATTTATTTTCAGGGTCCTCTTGTAACAGCCTCCTGGGACCTGGATATGTATCTGCCCAATTAGCCTAAGTATGTATTTCCTCTAGTGCTAGGCTCCTTTCTCTCGCCTCATTTTTTTTCAATATTAATACATTCTCAGAATGACTGGTCTGAGGTGGGCATCTCAATCTTAGTCAAAGAGTGAAGACAAGATATTTCTCTGGGGCCAGAGTTGTGATGTAATAGGCTAAGCCTCTGCTTGTGGCACTAGCATCCCAGTTGGGTGCCCATTTGTGTCCCGGCTGCTCCTCTTCTGATCCAGCTCCCTGCTGATGGCCTGGGAAAGCAGTAAAAAACGGCCCAAGTGCTTGGGCCCCTGCACAAGAAGCTCTTGGCCCCTGGTTTCAAATCAGCTCAGTTCAGCCATTGCAGCCGTTTGGGGAGTGAACCAGTGGACAGAAGACCTTTATGTCTGTCTCTCCCTCTCTCTGTAACTCTACCTCTCAAATAAGTAAGTAGATAAAATCTTTAAAGAAAAATATTTTCTGAGACAATTTCTTGCACTTGCCTAACACTCCTAATGGAAAGTTAACTTCCATCCCTTCTCCCTCCATCCCTTCCACAGATATCATGATAAAATTGTTTTACAGTACATTTATAAGGGGTAAAGCAGAATCAAGGACATGCAACTCGGGTTATAAAAATCAACAGTTGTGCACTTATGTTCATAGCAGTGTTACAATAGCCAAGAAGTAGAAGCAACCTAAGTGTCCATCAGTAGATGAGGACACAATTTGTGGTACCTACATGTAACAAATGTTATTCAGACTTAGAAAGGCAGAAAATTGACACATGCCCAAGTATAAACCAGGAGGTCTTTATGCATGTGAAATCCATCAATCTCAAACAAATACTACCTGGTTCCACTTACATTAGTTATCTAGAATCAATGCATTCATAGAAACAGCAAATAGAATAGTGGTTGCTGGGGTATGGTGGAGCAGGGAGTTAGTGAATACAGAATTTCAGTTTTGTTAGAGAAAAAGTCCTGGTGATAGGCAGTATAAAAATTAAAATATACTTAACTGAAGTAGATATGTTAAATATAAAAAATGGGTGGGCATTTAATATAGTGGTTAAGATGCTGCTTGGGGTTGTCCACAGACTATCAGCGTGCTTGCTTTGAGTCCTGGTTCCACTCTGCATTCCAGCTTCCTGTTAATGCAGACCCAAGGAGGCAAGACACGATGGCTCAAGTAGTTGGGTTCCTGACACCCACAGAGGAGACTAAGATTGAGATCCGAGTTCCTGGCTTTGTCTGGCCCACCCCCGACTCCCTAGGGCATTTGGAGAATAAACCAGAAAATTGAAGATTTGTCTTTCAATAAGAGAATTTTTTTAAAAATGGCTAAGATATGAATTTTATGTTGTGTGTATTTCACCGTATTAAAAATATGGTAAATGTGAATACAGTGGATTTCTAAGGTGTCAGTGTATGATGAATGACAACATTTGGAGAATATAGTACAATTTTAAAAGTGGTATCTGGGGCTGGCATTGAGGTAAGCTGCTGCCTACAATGCCAGCATCCCATATTGGAGCACTGGTTCGAGTCCCACCTGCTCCCCTTCTGATACAGTCCCTATAAAATACCTGGTAAAGCAGCAGCAAATAGCCCAAGGACCTGGGCACCTGCTACCTATGTGGGAGATCTCGGTGGACCAGTCCTGGCCACGGTGGCCATCTGGGGAGTCAACTAGTGAAATGACTCTTTCTCCATTTCTATTAGTATTCACCTTAGTCCAAGCCACCATCATCTCTTTCCTGGACTATTACCCTTAGTACCTAACTGATGTTTCTATTTGCATTTCCAACTCCCACCCCAAAACATTCTCCAAAAGGAGGATCATCTTAGAGCACAGATGTTGTCGCTGTTACCTTTGAGATTCCCCATGTCCTTACACTTTTAAATCTGACACATTATTATCCACTTACTATATTCCCTGTGCTATTCTCATTACTAGGGATCCAGAAATGAACAGACAAAAAAAATCCTTCTAAACCGAACTTAGGTTCTAATAAGGGGCAACGAATAAAAGTCAGTAATGTAGAATAGTACAGAGTGATAAAGTCTACAAAGAAAAGTAAAGCAACCAGTTAAGAAGGTTGGGAATAAGAAGAGTTTCAAATTTAGATAGATTGGTTGGGAAAGGCTGCATCGCAGTTACCTTTCAAGTACAGTTCTGAGAGAGGTAAAGCAACAAGCAGGAGCTGTCCAGGGGCAAAATCCAGAAAATAGAAAGACAAAGTCCAGACAGAACAGCAGAGGCAGAGTAAGCAAGGAGAGAGAATCAGAGCGGCAATTAGAGAGGTGACTACGGCCAGGCAATAGAGGGCTCTGTAGACCCTGTGTATGGTGTTAAGCAAGGGAGAGACTGGCCAAGGTGAGAGAGGGACTTAGAACTCTAGTATAATACTTCATGGGGGAGGAGGTGAACAGATAATGCGGGCTACTGCTGTGGGGTAGAATGGAGAAGAATCAGGAGTAATTCCAAGGTTTTGAGTATGATCACTTCAAAGACTAGCATTGCCATTGCCCAAGATGGGAAAAGTCTGAGGAAAGGTATTTGTGGGCAAAATATCACAACGTAGTTTTGGGCAGAGTACACTTTCAATGCATAATGGACATCCAAATTGATAGCTGTGGGGGCTGGCACTGTGAGCACTGACTGCAGTCCCAGCTGCTCCTCTTCTGATCAAGCTCTCTGCTTATGGCCTCAGAAAGAAGATGGTCCAAATGCTTGGGTCCCTGCACCCACATGGGAGACCAAGAAGGCATGGCTTCAGATCAGCTCATTCCTACTGTTGAGGCCATTTGAGGAGTGAACCAGCTGATGGAAGACCTTTCTCTCTCTCAATAAATTTTTTTTTTGACAGGCAGAGTTAGGGAGAGAGAGAGAGACAGAGAGAGACAGAGAGAAAGGTCTTCCTTTTCTGTTGGTTCACCCCCCAAGTGGCTGTGGCCAGCACACTGCGCAGATCGGAAGCCAGGAGCCAGGCGCCTCCTCCTGGTCTCCCATGCGGGTGCAGGGCCCAAGCACTCCCGGGCCACAGCAGAGAGCTGGACTGGAAGAGGAGCAACCGAGACAGAATCCGGCGCCCCAACCAAGACTAGAACCCGGGGTGCCAGCGCCGCAGGCAGAGGATTAGCCAAGTGAGCCACAGCACCAGCCTCTCAATAAAATCTTAACAACAACAACAATTGGTAGCTGGATGTGTAAATTTGGACAAGGGAAAGGCCAGAGTACAGTTTTGGTGGTCAATCAGGTGCATGTATTATTTGAAGCCAGGAGACTGGCTAAGAATATTGAGAATGTGAGTGTTTAAAAAAAAAAAAAAATGTTCCCAGGAGGAAGGACAAATTGAGTGGGTCCGACACTCTAAGTGGGTTGAGCCAATTTAGGGTACCTTCTAGGTAGAGTACATTCCAAAAATTATTCTTGCCAGGATTTGAAGTCACCTACACAAATTCGTCTCCTTCAGCTCTCCAACTTTGTCTTTCATTTCTTCCCTTCTTCAATATGGCTTGACCCTTATCTACTTCTCCACCCTCATTCTCACCCACACCCATTTTGCTGTAACTATACTAGCCTTCTCTGCATGTCTAAGTGAATATGTTGTTCTAGCTGTTGTTCCCACTGTCTAGAATGTTCCTTTACTTATTGTTCCTCATCATCCCAGATTCTTGTCATAACCACACACTCCAACATACTAGTTTCTCCAGTATTTTTCCCTTTTTAATCCCATCACTTTGTTCTACTTAGATAACTTTTCAAATTACAAATTTGCTAGTCTATTGTTTATCTTCACACATAAAATTCTAGTCTTTGTTCTCTGCTCCATCCCAGACTAGGACAAGGACTGATGTATTAAGTGTTTGATTAATATTTACTGAATAAGGTAATCTACACTTCAAAATTTCATGAAATATTCAAATACTGGTAAATAATTACTAATTGAGATGTACAGAGGAATAAACTTGAAATAATTTAGTGTAATTATGCTAAAAAGTATTCTTTGCAGTTTTTCAGTTGTCATGGTGGTAAAAATATAAACCACATTTATCAATCCATTAGAGACATAGTTCTACCACGTTTGCATCTACCCAAGATGACCTTGCATCTACCTAAGAGTTCTGTTGTAACTGCAACCTTGTGTCACCATCCAGAGTTCTAGGTACCTGTCAAAGTAACAGCAGCATCTTTAGGTATAGGTCTTGCGTATAGTAGACACACCTTGATTGTTTAGTGAAGAGAGGTTGAAAGACATGAATGAATATTGAAACCTGTAATTAATAGTTACTACATAGCCAAATACACTTTTTCCCGTCCTTTCACCTCTGATTATCCTTTTCAGCAGAGTTCCAAATGAACACTAGTTACCACTGGACTCTTGGTTAACATCTCTCTAATGAAATTGAGAGAATGACTAGCAATGGGTATGGGCAGGCTTTGCGTTTGATAATTTGGTGTGCTCTTTCATCTTCTCTCTGCAGTCTTACGCTCATTGTTTGTTGCTGCTAAAGCAGTAAATGCTGTTTGTCTTCATTGCAAAACCAAGGCTAGGGAACTTTGAAGTGT
Source organism: Lepus europaeus (assembly GCF_033115175.1). Lineage (NCBI taxonomy): Eukaryota > Metazoa > Chordata > Mammalia > Lagomorpha > Leporidae > Lepus > Lepus europaeus. The sequence continues at coordinate 43,673,117 of NC_084843.1, read as the reverse complement.
TTTCTGTTGCTTAATGTCACCTACTGTTCCTGTCAGCAAACCGAGATAAACCTGATGGACTGAGGTGTCTGGTCTAATTCCTTTATTGACACATAGTCCTGTCTTCAAACACCAGTGTAAATGAATAAGTACTGAGATAGTAATGTGTCAGTAATGGGCTGCCAGATAAATGCCTTTGTTTACGTACTGATCCTGCTTCCTAAGTCCCAAACAGCTCAAAAATCTTACAAATTAGCACCTCACTGAGATCAAAGAATTGTCTTTTCTTTCTGCAATTACCTACTTGGATAGCTGAGCAAGCAAATGAGAGGAGTTTAAGCTGTCTCTCTCCAACCCAAATCTTTCTTTTGAGGAGAACAAATGGTAGGAATTATACACTGTTTCAGGGAAGGGTAGTTAAGAAGAGATTTTTACTTTACCCTGAAATATAAGACCAGAGGATTCTGTATTCTAATTTTTTTATGTTACTCTACCACTCTTTCCCCCAGTATAATTCTTACATTCGAAAATCAGTGAAAAGAGCTATGTGCATTCGTAACAACACATCTTTTGAGATCAGACTGAAGTGTAAACTCAGGGAATCTATAGTAACTACACTGTCAAATAGAAGTCTGTTTCTCCCTTTCACTGTAACTCTACCTCTCAAATAAATAAAATCTTTTAAAAAAAAAAAAAGGGTAGTAATTACCTAAAATAAAATTTGACATTACAATGTGGTTTACTTCATTTACTCATGAGCCATGGGTTTGAAAACAATATTAGAAGCATTCCTTATGCCCAATAATTCATAAAAATGGATGTGAAGTAAGGGCAAATTTTAATATAATTTGTCAGATTTTCCTATAGTTGTTTCCTAAAGAAAAAAAAAAACAACTCTAGTAACTTTGGGACCAGCCAATGCCAGGATATCTAAGACCTCCAAGGATGCCAAAATCTCTCAGTTCCAGGAATGCTGATAACACCCGACGGAAAAACTGGCTACAATCCTCCAACATTGAGACAATCCTGGCAAAACTCTAATTGCATCATAAAATAAGAAGCCTCGGGGCCAGCACTGTGGCACAGTGGGTTAACGCCCTGACCTGAAGCGCCGGCATCCCATATGGGCACCAATTCGAGACCGGGCTGCTCCACTCTGATTCAGCTCTCTGCTAGGGCCTGGGAAAGCAGTAGAAAATGGCCCAAGTCTCTGGGCCCCTGCACCCACGTGGAAGACCTGGAGGAAGCTCCTTGCTCCTGGATTTGGATCAGCGCAGCTCTGGCCATTGCGGCCAATTGAGGAGTGAACCACTGGATGGAAGACCTCTCTCTCCTCTCTGCAGTTTTGATTTTCAAATAAATAAATAAATCTTAAAAAAATAGGAAGCCTCTTCAGTAGCCCTTGAAATATGGATATATTTCATCCCACCTATTCTCTTAACATCTCTGAATATCTGACAAAGTAAAGTATGATGAAAAACCAGAAATTAAAACAGTACAGGTTAACTGAATGCTGAAGTGAACTCTCAGGGGATATATATCCAGTGTGAATGCTACAAATAATTCTCAAACTTTGATTTAGTTACTTGTGAAAACAGAATCTTATGACAAAATCAGCTACAATAAATTGTTTTCTGTATTAATGAGGAACAGTTTGCATAATATGGATCAAAGAACTTAATATTTGAAAGTGAACACTTAGAACTTGGGTCTCAACTTCACTGATTTTCTGCAAGCAAACTTTGAGGCAAGTCATTTAAATTAACAGAACTTCAATTTCCTCATATCTAATATAACAGTCCATGACCTCTACTATAGTTATCATGAATATCTAATTACAATAGAACATATTCAATTATGTGTGCTGACAGAACTTTTGTCACAGGACATTTTTTTTACAAAGTATGTAAATGATCTAGTGCTATCAATTGAGTTGCATTAGTCTGAATAATCAAAAAAGCCAATTTGCTTTATCAATCTATATGAAGGAGAAAGTTATTGATCATGGAGGGGGCGAGGGAGTTTCACCTTTCATATTGGTACTCATTTTTACTCCCCGAAATAGGGATCTTAATACTTTGCCAACAATTCTCAAATTTTACCCAAAGCTTAGAAACTGGAGAGAACATGTCCAAAGATCATCAACAGAAAGCTCTAGTTGACAGTACCACTCTAGGCTGGAGTCACAGACATTAATTCATAAAATGACTCTCCCATTCTGAGTTCAGGCAGTTCAACATAAACCAATGTAAACTTAGACTCTTAATTTTCAGCTTCAATTTAGGAATAATGTCTCAGAGGTTAAGAAGCTATGAAGCAGACATGTTCAGCTACTAAAAGTAAGAAAATTATGATGACTAGGCAATATAGTAAATTCCTGTGCTTTCCTAACTATATTCCCTTCTGGTCTCTTTAAGGAAAAAGACAGTGATATGTACATTTTGGTACATGATGCTGTTCATTTCTAAGTTACAGTGGAAAAGCAAGAGGGTAGAACTGTTGATGCAGTTCCCTAGGTGAGCAACCTGGGATACGCAGGCATGACTCCAACGCTTAAACAGCACTTGAACAAACAGCTGCCAGCCTGCATGCCTGTCGAAATTTGCTGAAGCCCTCAAAGCACCTGTTGTGAGAAGCTGGAAAAAGAGCTTGGCAACCAAAGCTCATGTTGATTTTTGTCACCTTTTACAGCAAATAAACTGTGCAGATCAATAGTCCATTGGTTTTTTAGAATGTTTTCAGTGTGCTTCCCTCCCACCATAGTTTCAAACCCCATCCCCCAGTCCATTAAAAAGGGATCCTTTCTGTGGTGTGAAAGGATGCAGGGGCTGGCAGTGAGAGCAGTAGTTAAACCACCCCTTGTGATGCTCATATCCCCAGAGTGCCTGGGTCTGAGCCCCATTTCTACTTGTGATCCAGCTTCCTGCTAATGAACATCCTTGAGGGGCAATAGGTGATGGTTGAATTATTTGGATCTCTGCCATCCACATGGGAGACCCAGAGTTTAGGACTCCCAGCTTCATCCTATTCTTGTCCTCGCTGCTAGACACTTGTAGTGAACCAAAGCATGGAAGATCTGTCCCTGCTTTACAAATAAAGCAAAAAATTTCAAAGAGTACAACACTCAGGGAAGTTTCACACCCAAATTCCATGATGCTAAGATTTTTTTCTGCAAGACTTATTTTCAGTTAATTGCCCTGAGACTAATTAAGATAGGTTACTTTTTCCTTAGCTGACTGAGGTATTACACCGTAAGAATCAGTATCAAAATTCATGTTTCTCAACCATGGTAAAAAAAAAAAGTATAAAATGTGTTTACTCTAAAAAACTTAAAACTGTAATTTTATAGTAAAAAGTCATTTGTTTCTTATAAATTATGGAAAACGGGAATTATCATCAAATCAAACATATAGCAAGTATACTTAAGTATTAGTCTAAGAGATATCTATAGACCAAAGAGGCAAAGTTGCCTTATGTAGAGGCGAAGTTGCCTTATGTAAATGCAAAGGCTCCCGTTTTTCTAGCAGGGTACTAAAAACTCATTCTTCTTGAAGAGGGGAAGGTAAACAACCCTTTCTCCAGTCTCCTCTGTACTGCGATTCATTTCTGTTCTAAGCTATTTCCCAAACCAAGAGTGACTCTCTCCCGAGTCTGTTGACTTACCTGGCTGCCAACAAAAGAGGGTTACTAGCTTCTTGGAATTCATATAATTATATTCCTGTGGGCACTTACAAGGAGCCATCATCTCTGTCCTTACTTTTAAGCCTCTGACTGGGGGTGGTATGAACCACAAAGTAAACATTTTTTGACCTGCATCATTTCATAAATCAAACATTATCCCTTCAAATAATACTCAAATTCCATCTTGTTCTTAAGTTCCAAACTGAATTGTCTAGTTGCACTTTCTTGCTAATCTCCTATGAAATCACAAATATTGCTGTCACATTAAAATATTAGCACTTACTGTCACCTGAGATTTTTCACCTACCCCTCAACACACATACACACACACACACACGGAAAAGTTAGGCAAGTCAGATCTCCAACAGTCTTGATTCAAGTCCTGGCCTGACCAAAAGCTTAACCAGAATGTTCCCCGAGTATTGCTAAATAAATATTTCTGTCACACCTCTCCTTTGAGAAGAGAGCTTGAGGTCACTTTCAGAAATACATACCAATAATAATGATTTAAAAAAAAAAACACAACACAACAAAACAAAACAACAACAACAAAAAACTTAAGGCAGAATAAGGTTGATGCCCACAATATTGACCCAGAATCATGCTAGGTTCTTATGTGAAAAATTTCCCAAGAGAATGTCCTAGTAACTCAGACAAACATAGTTCAAGTGCACAGTCAGGAATTAAAATAGCCATTGTTGCTGGTCAAAAATCACCCAACTTTGCAGGAACACAGTTGTTCCTGTTCCTATGATATGAAGAATTTTTCCCATGGCTCCTTCTGAGGTGGACACAGAGTAAGGAGTGGTCATTAGTGGAAATCCAGAGTTCTGGGAACAGGTGGGAAAACATGACACCTTTCTAAGATTTGGGATAATGGATCATATTTAAAGTGAGCTTCTTACAATTGATGATCTGGAGATGTATGCTTGACTCCCCAGGTGAGCCGCAGTCTGCCTATTTGTATAGAGTCTAAATCCATGGGAAAAAGTCTCCTGCATAGACCCCTGAGCAGTCTTAATCAGGTCCACCAGAGCAATCTCCTGTGTAGCAGATGATCACCGATTATTTACAAACTTTCCAGAGTTCGCATCAAATGGAGCTCCCCACCTCTAACGTTCATGGGAATTTCTCAGCTCTCTCTCGAAACATGGAGAAGCCGCTAGGGTTCCAGAGGAAGTGCTACATTCTAGAGTACAGCACTTTGGAACTTAAGAGATACAGAAGACAGATTTCAGTGTAGTCATTTAGCTGTCATCTGCTCTAATGTCACAGCCTGCCTGTTATAAAAGGGATTTGTATTTACTGAGTGTCTGCAACGTGCAAGCTACTAGGTCCATGTTCTCCAAGGGCAAATGGGAACATCGAAGCCTTAGAACTTACACAGTGGAGACCAGGGAGAGGTTTTAAGACAACTATGAGTGTAAAATTAAAGATAGGGCTATACATGCAGGTGATGTCTAAGCTTCATTAACTTTATAGAAAATCCATCTTGATATTTCCTCCTGTAATTCTCAGAGCAACCAATGATATAGATAATACTTGTTCCATTTGACATATTATAAAACCAAAATCCAGGCAAAGATTAAACTACTGAATTACGGCAGTTGCCCAATTTAAAAAAAAAAAAAAAGAAAAACTCAAATTTGAATTCTGAGCGTACAAATTGTAATGTAATTGGCTCAAAATATTTTTATGTACGAATCTGTTCACTGGGATCTGAAATTCAAATTTAGCTTGGTATCCCATATTTTATCTGGTCATCCTATACCAATGCATATAGCCAGATTTATTTGTATACAAAGTTCAAGTACATTTTATTCCTTACCTATCATATGCTTAATATATAATTTTCTCCTTAAATGAAAATGTTATTAAAAATTTAACTAAAATTATAAATACATTCTGCTTAACAATTTACTTTAAATTTAAAAACTAGCAATAGTTATTACAGAAACAATTTAAATACAAACAAAAAAAAAACAGGAAAAAAGCTCATAATCCTCTTTCCTGGGTAACTTCTTTTTGTCATTTTGTTGATGCATGCTTCTGACTTCATCTGAAAAGCCATATATTGCCTTTTTGAAAAAGGTCAGCACTGTTTAAGTTTTCACACACAGTAACTTAAAAAACTTTCTTTGTGCTGCACCTAGGATGTGAAGATAGAGATTTGGCAATTATTAGGAATTGGATTGCAAAAAAAAAAAAAAAAATCACCAAGTAGGAAACCAGATGTGAAAGCTTCCCACAGAAGTTCTCCCATCTTATGAAGTGTAGGATTCCTGATCTATGTCAGATGGTCAGACCTAACATGACACATCAGATGGCTACAGGATGATACAGGTATGGCTTAAAAAAGAAAAAAAAAATCCCTTGTGATTGAGGTAAATCAGCTGGGTGCATTGTTCCGAATCATTGTCTAATACAGCAAGGTAAACAGGGGAATAAAAAGGTCTTTTGATGATTTGAATTCTTCTATCAAATTTAAAAGTCAATTTATTACTTTTAGTGGGAATATAGGAGTGTGCTCCAAAAAGTATGTGAAAATGTAAGTTGATTTTTGTGCACAGATTTGTAAACCCATGATTTTTTCATAATATGCATTTTCCATGAATTTAAGACCTCTTATACATCCAATTCCTCTACCAAATTGTCACCTAGTATTTTTAAGACAGATAGCTAGGTTTGCTTTTAGAGAAAGGGGAAATAGGGAGGAAAAAAATTTGAAATTTATCAAGAATGTAAAACTTCTGGGAGATTGGAATTGAGATTTTTTACAGTTAAAATGCTTTACCCCACAGTAAGTAAATACTAAGAAAAATCAGTAATTATCTGATTGCTGTAATGCAAAATTTAGTATTATGTTCAGAAACCAAAAATAAGTGTCAAATACATTATCAGCAAAATGTCTATGTTTGCACTATTTTGTTTGGCTAGGTCAACTTAGCTCATGTATACCGAAAATTTCCTGGGAATTCTTACTGAGTTTTCTTGGTAAGAGAACTGTCAACATGCACAGTCATCTGTAATCGTCCCTAGGATGCCCACCCATCCTTAACTCCAACTCTTACTTCTATCTTTGGAACAACCAACTATGGCTAATGAGAGAAAGGGCCAGGTGCAACATCTACAAATAACAGATACTCCATGGTCACTTCCATGGAACAGAGGAAAAGGTGGCCCAGGAGATAAGGAATCCACTCACATGTCTAGCAGTGTCCACAAATTGCCAAACTGACACATTATCAACTTAAACAGTTTAAGCAATTTAAATGTCACATATCACAGATCTCTGTTCTCATATAAAAATAAAGTCGTGAACTTGTGTTTGTTCTTTGTGCCATCTCTGAATTCTCAATTCTGAGTTATAGTTTAAGCTCTAAAAGCTATTTCAGTCTGAAACTTCATTGTGTACTCCTGCCAAAAAATTTGCTATTGATTTTATAGGATGTCTATTTCATAGACATAGAATCATTGTAGCACATTCTTGCTGCTATTGTGAAGACTAGAAGGGAAAATACTGTTTTATTATTGAAGTTCCATTTTTGTTAAACTTATACCTGCATATATAATATTAAATCATATCTCATGAATGTGTGTATCTGTAAAGAGATAGGTAGATACACATGCACATAGATACGTCCATGAAAAGATATAGTAACACATATACTGAAAATGATCTGAACTAATAAAAAACAAATTTAGTTCAGTGCTTTTTAACTTGTTGTGAATAACCAGATTTTTGGTTGAGTTATTTCTAACTCCTTGGTGATAAAATAAAACTAAAAATAACAATTGTTAATAATGTTTTTATTCTCTCTACCTATGGTAGACCAGTAATAGAGGCAGACTTTCAGAAATCTTTGAACCAAGTTTTATATAGAAGGACTCTAGAGTATGAGAATACTTTCTAGTGTCTTAAATAGTCGGATTTTTAATGGAGATGTTGCATCTAGATAAAGACAAACTAGAAAATGTTAGTGTTAGTGAAATTACTTTAGTAGGAGTAGGATGAGTATTACTGATCTTTGTTATCTCTGGGTGAAAAAACAGTATTTACTTTCTGGAAAGGGAATATTTTTATTTTCCAAATATTTCATACACAATGAATCTGTATAATCTATCTAACAAGAAAAACCACTAGTTGCTCATTACAAACCAAGAGCAATATAAAGGCTATCCTGTATTGCTTTATAAGGCTAACCAAATTGGATTAACACGAATGATTCCATTCCTTCTGATGGGATATCTGATGGCGGAAATTTTTTGTGTGTATAGTTTGATCCAGTGCTAGCTCCATATAAACCCTAATGGAAAAAAAAAATGAGGCTCAAAAGCACTATTCATCTATTTTCATTTATCAGCCAACGTACACATTTAAACCAGACACAAATGTTTACAAATAAATTTTTCTGGGAGCCCCTACCTGGCTCTGTAGCAATAGAAGTCTACTACTCGCAAGTGACGGGATCTTGGCATTCAACATGTGTCATTTTTCTAGGTACTATTTGGATATTCATCCATCCAGTCCTAAGTGACTACAGTACTATCAATCAGTGACCGAGGACAGAGGATGAAGAGACACTGTCTGTCCTGGACCACACTTGCTGGCATGGAGGGCTGGTTCTGAATGAGCGGCTACCTGCTCTGGCCACAGTATGCAGACCAGAGTGGAAGGAGAGCAAAAAGGGTAGGGAAGACTGCTTAAAAGTCAGCATTCTCGTTATATTTTCCCTAGCAAAAGCCAACTAACCACATATTAGCATGATTCATCTCCCCAGTGGGTCTATTTTATGCCACACAGAAGAGTTGCAAAGATATTCCTGACTTAAGTTTTCCTTTTTAATTAAAATTGTTTTCCACTCATTTCTGTGGAAACAATAGAGAAAGGGTAGGAGAAAATACAATGAAAGGGTACCCTAGGTCATGCAGCAGCACAACATAAAGGGGATGCAATGTCTCAAGAACTCCCACTATTTGATTCTTAAGAAACGCACTTATGTGGGTTTGTTCTTCATTTTTTGTTTTGGGAGGAGCTGGGGGAACCGCAGGCCAACTGATACGTGAGGTCCGTAATTCAGTTTCATTGTGAAAGGCTTCTCCCCATAAATATGAACACCAATTTTTTTCTTATTTTTGTCCTTTTAAAAACTCAATGTGGTGAACGTAAAGCTTTCACAATAAAAGCAAACATGTTCTTTGCACTTACTACACGACAGTGAAGAGCTGTGCTAAACATGTCACGAGCAGATCTTTTAATCTGGTCCGGGTTATGAAGGAGATGCTGTTTTTAATCACATTTCACAAATGAAGCAATTGAGACATGGAGAAAGTAAGTAACTTGCCCAAGGTCAGGAGGCTACGAAATCCAGTTAACTTCACAACCACGCAGCTGAAGTGACATCTTTGGAAACATTGTCTCATGACCATGACTGCAATCAAAGGTGCACATTTTCTTAGGAGATTACCAACTTTTTATATTCTGAACCAAATATATCGTTTGAGGGTATTAAATAGATATCGAATTGTGATCATAAAATGTAACAAGTAAATACCAGGTGCTTGATCATTAAGGGGAAGTTGAGCTATGCCCACGTGAAATGCTTCAGTCAGATCTTCACGAAACAGCAGCTGGTCCCTGACAACATATTAGCTCTGGTTCAACGACATCAGCTGCACACGGAGTGGCTATGATCAGGAGTTTCTCTTTACAAGAGAATTACTTGGCTTCATGGAACATCAGCTAGGTCCACTTTGTCCAACCATTGCTCTCTTTTACCCAGCGACACCATAAGGGTACGGATGAAATACTTAGTGGCACTCTGAGCCACCTTCCTCATCCCCCAACACACACACACAAACAGACACACACACAGACGATCACCACTGGAGTTCTCCACTTCCCTTACCATAGGAGGCTGATATCACGAGGCCTCCATCTGCCCTTGTGTAACTTCCGAGATCACATGAGAACATAGAACTTCAGACTCATATCAACCAAACTGACTTTAAAAAAAAAAAAAAATGAGTTGTAGTTCTGTAAGCCCATTCCTCATTTTTTAAATTTTTTTTAACAGGAGGAGTAGACACAGAGAGAGAAAGGTCTTCCTTTTTCTGTTGGTTCACTCCCCAATGGCCACTCAGATACCAGTAATTCTTGTGGAAAACCAAAGGAGTGCAAAGCCACAAGTACCTAGAAGATCATCCTGAGCTCACTATTCCCGTGCAGCTCCAGGCATCCACTTGCTTGTCTATGGATACTGGGCTGTTATTCTCCCCTTTCCTGGTCAATTAAAGCCTCAGAACACTTGCTATCTGCATATTTAAAAATCAAGCTACTACCCACTGACTCAAACTTCATCATATACTACTTCTTAGGAAATGAAGAATACAAGTAACAGGTAAGTTTCCAATGTAAAGTATTTGAGTCCACACAATTTTCTGTTACCCAAGACCAGAGCAATGGTTCAAAGATCTTTCTCTTATCTGCCATCTTCCTTATGGAAAAAAAAAAGGGGGGGGAGGTGGATAAAATAATTAATACTCATCCAACTTAGTTGAGAATCTGAAAATTGTCATTTATTTCTAATCCTGAAAGATTTAAAGCCATATTAAATACAACTTGTTTTCATTCATTCATTGATCATTCATTCAACAATCATTCTGAGACCTGATTACATACAAAAATATTGGCATATCCCGGTATCCTGAGCTTAGCAAAGGATAGGCACATGATGCAAAACATAGCACAAATTCTATAATAAAAGACTAAAATGCAGTGAAAATATACAAGCAGATCAGGAGCACTTTAGTTATGATAGCCTCAACTAAAGCTGACAAGAAAAACAGAAGAAGTGTATTAACAAGCTTCCTTAGACAGAATATCCAAGTGCAATGTAGCTGCAAGCTAGGCTTCAGCCAGCAATTTAAAATCTTCCCTCGTGGCTGTTCTGAGCCGCGTGATCCTGCTTTATGGTAGCAGCATGACTATAAACTTTCCACAGCTCATATATTGTTACCCTGCAATCTTGTAAAGAAGGGGAAGATCCTGTTTCACCAACATTCCAGAAAAACCTCCTTTTGTCTTTTGACTGCGATTGTCTTGAGTGCCCAATCCCAAACTAATCATTTTGACCAGGAGTTTGGGTATTCTAATCGGCTTAAGTTGATCAGGGCTCAGCCCTTGGGTTAGGGAACGGATCGAGGCCACCAAAACCACATGGCTAAGAATGGAAATAGTGGCTTCCCAAAGAAAATCAGGAATGTGTTATTTAAAGAATGGAAAAGTGATGCTGAAGAGGCAGTAACAGTGTACCTCACAGTAGAAAGCCATTTTAAGAGGGCTTGGGGGCAGGGAGAAGCTAAAAATTGATTCCCTGAAGACTCTAATAAATAGAGTATTAATTGGAACAATCTATATCTGAATATGTGAAAGAGGTGCTTTAGTCTGTGAGCCCTGCTGTAGTCTGTGAGCCCTGTTGGAGTGTCACTCAGCCCCCACTAATCATTTCTCAACTTGACAAAGCCATAGATACTACTAAGGTCACCATCAACAGCACTGCTTCCAGGAGTTCCCCAGGTCCCTCAGCTCCTCCCCAGTCGCTTCCGAGGTTGAGACAATGGCCAGAGTTTTCATTGATGGAGGAATATTGATTGACTTACAGTTGTAAGAAAAGAGGTTTCCTGCATCTTTTGGTAAGGTAAATATAACTAGAAGCATAACCTTTTTTCTAGAACCATGATTGGACTTCACTCTTCAAAATTGGACTCCATTTTAAAAAGCTACTGAGCCTAAGCACATAGTTACATGAATACTAATATACTTACCATTGAATGAGAACTCATTACAAAGGAAGTGATAATTACCTTACGTATTTCATATGTAATTGTCTAATACTGCCAAGAAATCTACAAGGCAAGTTATACTTTCGTCCTCATTTTAGAGGCAAGAAAATTGAGAATATTTGTCCAACATCACAGAGTATATGGGGAAAAAAAAAGTCAATCTAAGTTTAAAGATTTTTGATGCCTGAATCAGTGTACTAAGCCATAACATCTTGCAACATCCCTAAATGTGATAGGCTGGAAATTTCTGAACTGTACATATTCTACAAAGTTAGATTCAGTTGTTTTATGTTATAGAGATGTAGATTAGCAACACGCAATGCCAATGGAACAGAATAGAAACACCAATCTACTTTTAATTATTTCAATATTTGTTTATTAGAAAGAGTTACAGGTAGAGAGAGAGACAGAGAGGAAGTTCTATCCGCTGGTTCATACCCAATAGCCTCATGGCCCAGACCAAAGCCTAAAACTTACTCCAGACCTCCCACCTGGGTGGCAGGGGCCCAAGCACTTGGGCCATCTTCTGCTGCTTTCCCAGGCCATCAGCAAGGAGCAGGATTGGAAGAGAAGCAGAGTTACACCGGCAGCCAACTCCCTGCTAATGTGCCTGGGAAAGCAGTGGAGAATGGCCCAAGCCCTTGGGCCCTTGCACCCACATCAGAGATCCTGAAGAAGCCCCCAACTCCTGGCTTTGGTCTGGTCCAATCTCGGTCATGGTGGTCCATTGCAAGTGAACCAGCAGATGGAAGACCTCTCTGTTTCTACCTCTCTCTATAACTCTACTTTTCAAATAAAATAAATCTTAAAAAAAAAAAAAAGCTGGTGTTTGTACATATAGCCATTGATGCTTAGAAAATTTATCTGGAACACTTTAAAAAAAAAAAAAAAAAGGAAAGCAGTATGGAGTATGGACAAACCTCCTCCATCCAACACAACTCTGACTTGATCGTATTTGGCTGTTATAAAAGCCAGAATTTAAGCGATCTTCCCTGCTCCCTGTCTTCTTATAGATATAAAATTATACTCGAACCAATTAGTGCCCTAGAGAAACCCAGACTCAGATTAATTTCAGAAGTGCTGTCCTTTGCCAGGTGATTTTTCACCTGCTAGTAGTTCAGCAGTCTTCAGTCACCTACAGAGAGAGTCTGCCTTTCCTCCCCATGGGCTTAATGTCTTAGTGCCATAGGGCCACACAGCCCCCAAATTATGACTTACAGTACACCTATGACTAGGCCTTCAAAGACACCCTTTATGCTTCCACTAGAACTTGGTGTTTTAGGTCCAAGAGAGGGTCTTTGACGGTTGAGAAGATAAGACTTTTGAAAAAACATATACAAAGCACAAATAAATTGACTCCAGTTACCAAATTGCTGAATGAGTGCCTATTGTTTGGCATGCAATGAAGATGAACAAAATTAATGGCATTTGACTATTCCAGAACATGAAACTGTTCAGAGCTCCATGGTTACTGTCATGATGTTGCTATTTTGACTTTCCTAGTAGTGTGACATCCTGTACCTTAACGGTATAAAACAAACTTATACAATACATCCCAATGACAATATGAATTGTGAATTAATCACACAGATAACTGAAGTGTGAAAATGTTCTTTGGCACAGTGTTCCAAACATGTCTTTAAAATACAAAGAGTATTAAATGAAATACACATTGCTTCATCAGCTCAAGGATTCATCCATACTGAGTTAATTTTCTCATTTATTTACTATTCACAGAATTTCCTAGGTAATATCTTTGTTGAAACTATAAAGTTGCATATAATGAGTGACAGTATCTTGTAGTTCATGACATAGTCTCCATCAATGCATGGGACTTATTTAAGGATTTATTTACTTATTTGGAAGGTAGAAGTAGAGAGACAGAAAGAAGGACAGAGATAGAGATCTTCCACCTGCTGGTTCACTCCCTAAATGGCTGCAATGGCCAGGGCTATGCCAGGCTGAAGCCAGGAGTGTCTTCCAGGTCCCCCACATGGCTGCAGGGACCCAGAGGCTTGGGCCATCTTCCATTGCTCTCTCAGGCACATTATTAAGAGCTGGATCTAAAGTGGAGCAGCCAGGACTTGAATTGGCACCCATATGGGATGCTGGCACTGAAGTTGTGGCTTAACCTGATGTACCACAATGCCAGCCCCCGGGATTTATTTTTTCTGTAGTGCTTTAATTTCTCACAATCAAGGCATGTGCTTGCCTATACCACTGTCAATTTTTCTTTTGACTCATCATAAGTAGAACTTGGAATAAAAGCACTACCCTTAAAATTTCATCTGAAACACTTGCATTTTTCAGATTTTTCTGACTACTACAGGAGATTCTTAAAATTTCATGAATCCTAAAATAAAATGTGTCACTAAGCAAACAACCAGATTTGAAAGGATTTTTTTTCACTATTCCTTTATCCGCTTGAAATAAGTTTATAACATAATCTGATTAACATACACATTAGTAGTATCTAAATTTATGGTTTTTAAATATAATTGCTGCTTTCAACATGAATGCTGAGCTGAAGGGTAACCATAATGGAAAAAAGACAGTTGAAGTGTATTTTCTATTTCAGGAACGAAGTATTAAAGAGTATTTACATTAGATGTCCTTGAAAATATAGCATCCCAATTGAGATTGGAAACAAGTCATTACAAAGACATAAAGAAAATTTCTAATGTCAGGGACCATGCAAGGAGAATCTATCTCAAAAACCTCCTGCAGATACAGTATCTCACAGGAAGCTTTGGTCTTACTCATGCTATAAGGACTGAACAGATGCCAAGTACTTCACTAGGAATGCCTTGTGATTTCTAAGTGGATTACCCATTATCTCACATTCATGAAATACACAGTACAGATTATACTTCAAATTCTGATCAATTCAAAGAAAATGTATCCAAATACTCCTATATGTTGTAACATTTTTTAGGTGGTCTTGGCCCTTGAGTTGATGTTGAAGAAGTTGTTGAATCTAAAGACTTGATGCTGGGGCCGGCACTGTGGTGTAGTGGGTATAGCCCATACGGTTGTCGGTTCCAGACCTAGCTGCTCCACTTCTGATCCAGCTCTAATATGGCCTTGGAATGCAGTGGAAGATGGCCCAAGTCCTTGGGCCCCTGCACCTATGTGGGAGACCCAGAAGAAGCTCCTGGTTCCTGGCTTCAGAAAGGCGCAGCTCCGGCCATTATGACCAAATGGGGAGTGAAGCAGGGGATGGGAGACCTCTCTCTCTGCCTCTCCTCCTCTTTATGTAATTCTGACTTTGAAATAAATCAATCAATCTTAAAAAAAAGAAAAAAAAAGATGGGGGCTGGCTCTCTGGCTCACTTGGTTAATCCTCCGCCTGCGGTGCCGGCATCCCATATGGGCGCAAGGTTCTAGTCCGGATTGCTCCTCTTCTAGTCCAGCTCTCTGCTATGACTTGGGAGGGCAGTGGAGGATGGCCCAAGTGCTTGGGCCCTGCACCCACATGGGAGACCAGGGGAAGCACCTGGCTCCTGGCTTCCTGATCAGCGTGGTGCGCCGGCGGCTGCAGCAGCCATTGGGGGGTGAACCAACAGAAAAAGGAAAACCTTTCTCCCTGTCTCTCACTGTCTACTCTGCCTGTCAAAAAAAAAAAAAAAAAAAGAGAGAAAAGAAAATAGACTCCATGAACAATTTAAGTTTTAATATATAATATTTTATATTATCTAAATAGATAGTACAATGAGGAATAAACATAATGGAATGCTATAAATGCATCAAAAATACATATATGAATATTCAAATTTCTGAGGAATACAAGGTAAATAAAAGCAATTTATATAGAATGACATCATACAAATAGCCACAAATAATACATATGCATGCATTATAAAACACATGGAAGAATATGTATTAAATTGTTCACATGGGTTAGTAGTGTGAAGATTGGGGCAAGGATGGGAAGGGATTAACTGAAGAAAAGCAATACATCTCTATTGTCTCAAAAGAGAACAATCAAAAGAACTGTGCTTAAACTGATCCCTGCCAAGTGATGCAGGGCTATCGAGCTCATGCCATGCTACTAGTTTGATTGTAGGAAGGAATGTTTAATATTATCAAGTTTCAATTTAAATTTAAGTAGCTCCATGTAGATAATAACTACTAATTGAGGGTGCTTCCAACAGTACATAGAGACTGGAACTAAAAAAAAAAATCATAGGGTCAGGTATTTAGCCTAGTGTAGACATCAGCTAAGATATTAGTGTCCCTTATCGGGGGCCTACATTCAATGCCCAGCTCTCCCTCCTCACTCTAGCTTTGTGCCAATGCAGACCCTGGAAGACAGATGATGAATTGAAATCGTTGGGCTCCTGCCAACCACATAGGGGACCTGGATTGAACTGACAACTCCCAGCTTTGGTTCCGAGACAGTCCCAGCTCTTAGAGCATTTGGGGAGCGAACTTGTAGATGGGAGCTCTCTGATGCTCAAATTTTTAAAACATTTAAGATATTTTTATACTAAAATGAACTTGAAATTTATGTGTAATTTTTTCAATGTTCTCAGTTTCCATAAACTTTCTCCTTCAAGACTTATTTGTTAAAACCCAATTATGGTTTCCTTGTCCTTATTTTCCTGTATCTATATGCAACACTGAACTGTTGACTCTTCTACTTCTATAAACCATCAACAGCCCTTGGAGTTTATTAAAAATGCAAGTTGTCAAGCTCTAGCCAAGGTCTTCTGAAAATTTTTGGAGCTGTTATAGCAGTTTGTCTTTTAACAAACCCCCCTAGGTGATTCTAATGCACACTCAAGGTTGAGAACCAATGAACTGGATATTTCTACAAAATTTGGGATTCTAAGTTCTGCATCTGTATATCAATTCTATTACTCTAATCTAGCATATGGTAGTGGGTCTCTCTTGGGAAGAGTTGAACTTAAGTCACATAGCAAAGCCTAGACCCTAAGATACTGCTGAAATGGGAATCCAAATACTATGGAATTACAACTTCAGATATGGAGCAGTTTTTGTGTACAATAAAAACTAAAAATAGAGGTCACTTGATAGAAAAAAAAAAAAAAGGCCTGTCACCATCTTCCTTTGTGGAGAGAGGCATGTTTCTGTCAAATTTTGTCACTGGAAACACTCAAAGAGACTAGAAGGAGCAATAAGCCAAAGGAGCATTTCAAAGCCAAGACTGCAGTATTTCAACAACTTGTGCCGAAGTTAGGGCAGCTAAAGCTCTGCAGTTAGGGGCAACTGAACATCTTTAATGTACAATCACGAGAGGAAAAATGTCAGAGCCAGGAAATAGGCATATTTTTGACTCAAACATGAATGTACTTCAAAAAGCTCATGAGAAAAGTGCAATATTAGAAAAATTATGTATGATTTCAAGATACGTTTGTACCAAGATTAATTTACCTTTTAATTCCATTTTTTTCATGAAGTTTTTCAAGTTCTTTCTTATTTCCTATCCTTACAGGAGATAATCAGTAGAAAGGGGCCAAATTTCTCTACTCCCAAACCCTTAAATCCTACTCCCCAGTACATCATTTTCCAGAGTGCACAGAAACAAAGCATTGATTCTTTAGATTAGGATGAGACTGCCCAACCCCTGTTCTTAGAAACCCTGATTACAGCTGGCCTAGTACTACAACACACGTGGACACAGCGCTGGGCCTAAGGGAAAGTAGACAGTGGTAGTAACTTATTTCAACTGTATCACACCCTGAGAAATTGTTAAACAGCCCAGAGACAAAACATATAGTAAGGCTGTCAGGTTGGCTTCATCCCTGTGATAAGCCAAGGGGTATTAGGGCCACAGAATTCCTAAGTAAACACTGATGCACCAAGATGATCCCATTGGGCATCAACAAGATTAGAAACATGTTCATCTGTAAGCAGTTTGGGGACTTGTGTCTCAGGTAAGCAGTGGGCCTTACTAAAACATTTACTGTCAATTATGGAATGGCAATATATAACATGCTTTCTGGTCATTGTTAAGAGCCTTTTGTGGCCGGCACCATGGCTCACTAGACTAATCCTCTGCCTGCAGCGCCGGCACCCCGGGTTCTAGTCCCAGTTGCTCCTCTTCCAGTCCAGCTCCCTGCTGTGGCCCAGGAAGGCAGTGGAGGATGGCCCAAGTCCTTGGGCCCTGCACCCGCATGGGTGACCAGAAGCTCCTGGATTCAGATCGGCGTAGCACGCCGGCCGTAGTGGCCGTTTAGGGGGTGAACCAATGGAAGGAAGACCTTTCTGTCTGTCTAAATCTGTCAGTCAAAAAAAAGCCTTGGGTATTCTCTCACTTCATGTGTGTGATTATCTTGTACAGAATGTAGGGCTACCATATTCTTCCTCAGTCTACAGGAGGAACTGGAGGTAATTTAAATGCCTTTGGTTGTCATTTTTCAGTAGTGGTGCTGGCATTCAAATTGCCAAGTTCCATCCTCAGAATGCCTAGTCCAGGGGCAGGTGCGAGTTAAGCCACCATCTAGGACACACGCATCCATTTTCAAAATGCAGGTTCAAGTTTCAGCTACTCCAATTCGGATCCTGCTCTCTACTAATGCACCTGGGATGTAATGAATGATGGCATTGAATACTTGGGCCCTTGCACCCAACATGGGAGACCAGAATGGAGTTCCTGGCTCCTGGCTTTGGCCTGGCCCAGCATCCCTGGCTGTTGAAGTCATTTGGAAGATGAAACACTGGATGAAAGACCTCAGCCTATTGTCTTCCACTCTGCATTTCAAGGGAATTAAGGAAAAGGGTGGACTAGTGCTATGGTGTAGCAAGTAAAGCCACTGCCTGGAGCACCAGCATCCCAAACGAGTGCTGGTCCTTGCTGGTTTACTTCTGATCCAGCTCCTTGCTAATGGCCTGGGAAAGCAGTGGAAGGTGGTCCAAGTGCTTGGGCCCATACACCCATGTGGGAGACCCCGGGGAGGCTCCTGGCTCCCAGCTCCTGGCTTGGGATGGGCCAAGCTCTGGCCTTTGTGGCCATTTGGGGAATGAACCAGTGGCTGGAAGACTTTCTCTCTCTCTCATTGTCTAACTCTACCTCACAAATAAATCTTACAGAAAAAAAAAGAAAAACAGCAATTTTACGACAAGAATATAAGCAAAGACATCTCCAGAACATGTGAAATGACAGTTTATATACATGAGAGACAGCATATTTTATATGTACCTATGAGCATTTGTATAATAGGTATTTTCCACCTCTGTAAAATGAGGAAAATGGTCTTTTCTTCATAGTGTATTAACATGATTTCCAGTTACTGTCTGTCTCTAAGAATAGAGAGCTCTTCAGATACAAGCAGCACTCAACAAGTTTTCTAGTGAACTATTTAAACGAGAGAATAGTTACAGATCTTTGCAGAAGGGATATACACAAGATGTATTTCACCAATACCATCAATGGTCTAGAGTTAAGGAATCTGACTCTGAAGAGATCAAATGTGTACATGGTGAATTACAGTATATAATGGGGTCAAATCATAAAGCTGAGAAGCTCTTGTAAGAATGGGAACATGGTGGCTTCCAGGTTAACAAAAAAGGCCCTGGATTGAGAGATTCTGGTGAGCCCAAATACAGTTGGCCCTTGAAGGAAGGTGTAAATGAAAGTAATGTTTCAAGATAGAAGACAAGTCCTCAGAACAGAAAAGTTTCAAAGAGGAAAAAGAAATGGTAAGGGGCGAAATCAAGGCTGTTCTGGTAAATTCCATAGTGCATTTTTATAGCCATTTACAAAGTCATGTAAGTCTCTATTCATGAAAAAGTCACAAATTTTTACCCTCAATGTCAAAGCCTTGATTGTGAAATGACCCCACCCTCTAACAAAGAACTTGTTATTACAAATATGTTACTCATTCAGGAAAGGGGCAAGACCCTCATAGATATGCTCTTTGGGTTCAGAAAGACGCCAACAGTTAGAGGAGAACAACGAATGGACAATACTATTTTATTTCAAGACCAAAGGAAATTTTAAGTATTTCAGCAAATATGCAAGCATAACCCAATTTTAGGGGCCATGTATACTTTTGACATAAGGAAGTTCCTTATTATCTCAGCTTTCTTAGAGTTGCTATTATTCTTTCAATTAGGATCTCTACTGAACGAAATTGTTTCCTTCTTTAATGTTAGTTTACTTTAAAGGCAGAGCAATACATACACACATTCACTTCTTCACTCCCAGCCAGCTCCAAGCCAGGCTGAAGCCAGAAGCTCAGGGACTCTTTGTCTCCCATGTGGGTGTCATGGACTCAACCACTTGAGCCAACATCTACTGTCCACCAGGGTGCAGTTCAGCAGGAAGCTGGATGGGAAGTGAAGACAGGACTCAACTGCAGGTTCTCTGACAAGAGATGCAGGTGTCCCAAGAAGTGGCTCTACCAGCTGTGCCACTGTGCTCCCTTTTGTATTATCCACACCTAAGTAACATCACTTATGTGTAAACATTTTTCCTTTGTTTTAAGATCAATTTTTTAAAGTTTCTTAATTCAGGTAAAGCCTCAAGGAAAATTAGAGAAAACTTTCAAATCTGAAGTGTCTATTCCTACATTTAAGTATCATTTAGAAAGTCCTAAGGATCATCATTTAACACATCATTTTTAATACAAGTTGGAAAGAAAACTGATGTTACTTTATCAATATCCCCAGAAAGAAAAGAAACAGGAGTAAAGACGTAGGTATTATTCTGTTAAACATTAATATTATAAGGAAAGTTGTACTCCAGTGGAATACTACGCATTGTCTATGGATGCCCTCTTACGATTCTGTAGGTTGTAGAAAACTAACAGTCATGCAAAGATAATTCTTGTTTGTAGACATATGACTAATTGCATCCAGCAGACAGAAAACACAACTCCCACTCCCCTCTTTGGGAAAACCAGTTCTGTACCAAGTTGCAAATCATTTCAGGACACTTGATCACCAAATGTGTCTGTTACTTGGATTTCTTCTGAACTGGTTTTAACACCTCACAAGCATTTTTATAAATAGTTCAATCTGTGCTCATAGTAAAATCTGCACAGGTGCCATGATTTTATCTTTCAGGAAATTTTTAATATCACACCATATCAAATTTTCATTGTCTACAGTACAACTCACAATCATTAGTAAATAAGCTTTAACTACGGTGAAATTGTCACATAGATTTGTTTAATATTTGTATAATTAAGACCAAAATTTTTACTTTCTCTACCTTGGCATCCAGATTCCAAAGGATTCTGATGAAACCTGGAATGTCACGAAAGGAAGAATCTAAGTGGGCAATTGCCGGGAGTAATAGAATTCAGATTGCAAGACAGGGATACAGTCCGGGCAGCAACAATAAATTCTGTCAGTCTGAAAACCAATGGACAGAAGAGCTGCCTTCCTCTGTCATTCTATTGTTTAAATCAATACGTAAAACATTTTTTTAAAAAGTGACCTATCAAAACTCTGCTTGGAAACCCTTGGGTACTGTAGATGGGAGCTGTACATTCAGTCCCTCCAACAAAAGGGCTCCAGTACTTTGTATTGGTTTACTGAAAGTAAATTCAGAGAGAATCCTACACACTCACATGCAAGTATAAGTAGCAAAAATTCAGTGAAAACACCATCAGATCCTCTGGAAATCCTTTTGTCTTTTTGTTGTTGTTGTTTCTTCCCCCCAGTAAATAACTTCTTAATCCAGCAACCTGAGAATCAAATAACTTTTTTTAAAGGGGGCCATGGTATCCTTACCCAAAAGAGAGTAACTAGATGTTACTGTGACAGCTTGTGCCAAGTCCCAACTTCACCCACCAGGAAGTGGACCAAAGAGAGGTACAGGGAAAAGAACTGGTTTAAGTCACCTCAATCCAAGAGGACACCTAACCTAACCTCAGGAAGGCATGAGCCCTCATTTTAATAAGTTAGCATAGTAGAAAAACAATCAGTCTCCCCCACCCTCTGCCAAACACACACCAGGACCATTTACAATTGTCATTTCAACCTATGGAATTGACCACATAAGGAGAGAGAAAAGATGCTTCCCCAGTTCCTGGAAGTTGCTGCCCCTTTCCCAGAAATAAAATATTCCACCCAGGTATTAACATACACTTGTCAAACTCCACAGAGAGCTAACACAAAATGACAATTCTCTTTGCTGGTTTAATAAATACTGTTTCATTTTGCTGGGTCACAACTCATTTCCATCTCCTGAATAAGCCCAGGATTTCCCTGAGGCCATGGAGGCCTACAGAATGATATTCCAGAGCTGGGGTCCCTCACAGCTACACTCCAATCTCCTCAAAGATAAAGGCATTTTGGAATGTACTCAAGTACTCTACCTGACCTTGTCCAAGCACAGAATCTCATCTGGAGTGCAAATATTACAATAGGAAGGGAAATCTGAATGCCTCCGTAATATATAACTGACGACAGGATTGATAACTCACTGAAACCAAGAATGCATTCAAAATGTATTCAATAGTATACAATCTGTGTGGCTAAAGTCATTATAAGATGACAACATCAGAGCAAAATCTGCATTTTACATAACTCAAAAAACAAACTACCTAGCAACTGAAGCTAACCATGATTCGGACATTTTTCTAAAAAATATTTAAACTTACAGTTTTTGTCATCCAATTTTTGTCATCCAAGTATTAAATATTGTGGAGGATTCAAGTTGTTTAAAGTATCTTAACATACTATTTCATGGTATTCCTACAAGAAATATGGCACATAACATGTAGCAAGGTTTTCAACAGCTAACTTTTTGCATGCTGTGACTTAAGAGTGTCAAGCAGATGTTGTAAACCAATGCCCAAAAAGGCTCAGCGGGCAGGGAGAAGTAGACTAGTTAAGCATACTGAATACGAACCTGTAAGCAGTGGAGCCTTTAGTGAAATAGAGACTCCATAACGTACCTGAAGGTTATCAGCAGCTGTAGATTCCGGCTGGTTGTTGCCGTGCAGGGATACAAGACCAGTGTTGTTTGGCTTGATGTTTTGAGAAAAGTTTTACATTTTTAGTTTTATTTTAAAATCTTCAAATTTTGACAGCCAATTCCAAAGACAATTTTGAGCATGTCTAGGCCAAATACACTGTCCAAATCCGGCTATGTGGGCTACCACTACCAGTTTATAACCTCTGGTTACGAAACCAGAGAAAATCCAAGAAAAGCATCAAAACAGTACAAGTGGAGAAACAGATTCAAGTAACTTGAGAAAACCAGGGACAGTTTGACACTGACTTCCATGAAAGATGGCATCAAATTCCCAGGCCTCATAATCATTTTCTATCTAGATGCTCACTGTATTTCCAGCAACTACCTGGAGTGTCTGAAGTTGATGATTCCTGTATATATTCGGATAGTCAGTAGTTTTGATCAAATGACTGCTATGTTTCATTCTGACTCACGGTCCTTAAAGCCACTCCAGTGATATAAAATGCTTTCTATGAGGAATTATCGTAGAAGTCAGTACTCATGGACATTAAGAGAGCTCAGATGGTAACTTGGTTACTTAAAGATCTCTGAAGAGCTGATGGGAGGAGCTTTGCATATTCGTGAGCACATGTATCATGAATACTCACAGTAGAGAGCCAGACTCAAATTGCAGTTGTTCTATTTGGTTTTGGTTTTTGGCTCAGAGTCAGTCTGCTATGGAAATTGTGAAAGCTGGTACTCCTTAAAAAGATAGTATCAATGAACACCTTCTTTTGAGCATTAGGCCAGTGACCCAAAACACATGCCCTTATTTCTCTTTAGAAATCAGGGATTTCCAAATACTTCACTTTTAAGTTGTACATATCACTAAAAAGTCATATACTTAGCTGGCTGCAGGGGTGACACTCTCACCAAGGTAAGAACTGTGAGGGCTCAGAAATGGGAGAGGAATCAAGGAGACAAAGAACTGACCAGCAAGCAGATGAGACAGACTGGTTATAAATGGGAGAATCAAGAGAATAAAGCACCATACAGAGGAATCACTATCTCACATTCAGAAAATGAGCTTATACATATGTAGCAGGTTGGACTTAAGAAGGATCCCAAGGAGGATGGGAGGCATTCATCTTTTTTAAGTGACAAATATGAACAATGTGTGTGCATCTATGAGTGTACATTTACATATATACACACATATTTATTTGCTCTATTTGCTGAGAAGGTTAAAATTCAATGACGACTCAGTACAAATGAACGTACATTTTCCCTAGATTTTGGTTTCTAAACACACTTGAGAAATGACTAATCCCAACAGCGGGGTATAGAAACATGCAAGATGTGCCATAGAGCAATTTGCAAAATGCAAGATGTGTTAGAAAATGGATAAATGTTTCAAAAGGACCCAGGAGAAAGCTTGCAGGGATTTGTACGGACTCCATCTGGATCTATTTTAACACCAAACTAAATGAGCATGGTAATAGATTGCCACTGAATCAAAGAAAAGTCAAGGCACCCATATGCATATAAATAAAAATTAATAAATGATATGGTTAAAATGTCAAGAAATTAGTGTATGAAAAATGATCAAAATAGAAAATCATCATAGTTGTGGCTAATTCACAAAAGTCTCATCAATGGAAGGTAAGGCTAATAGCCAGATCTTGATGTTACATTGGACAACTTCAGAACATCTCCACAAAACAGAGGAAAGGAATGTCGAGTTTTTGTTGGGGGAAAAAAAATGGCAAATGCCAACTTGACTTGCAAATCAGGTTAACATCACTAGCGATGTGAAGCGGTTGTTTTTATACCTCCTGATATGATCCACTAAGAAGAGCAGAAATAATTTCTGGATTATTACTGCCAAGAAAGGTCATCCCACATCCAGTGATACGGAAATGTTGACTGGACCACAATAAAGACATCCAACAGAATGGAAGACCCCATACTCTAAAACCGGTGGGGTCATGAGAAACAGGCAAAGACAAATTATCCCAGATTGAAGGGCTGTAATGGGATGGGACAACAAAGTGCAGAGTTTGTTTCTGGACTGCATCACAATACCAAATAAAGATTATTGGTAGTACAGAGGCAAAAATGTTGTGTGATATCTCTACATTGGGCAGTGAAATGACACTGTATCAAGTTTGATTTCTCAATTTGAACAGAGTATCCTGGGTGTGGTGAAATACACACTGTGACTTTCAGATGTGATGCACCCTCCAACCTACAATTTGCTCTCAGAATTCTTATGGCTTTTAGGTAAGTATGAAACTATTCAAATTAAGCAAAACTTACAGAACCAAAAGACACTTCTAGTTTACAAGGCAAGAGAATATGAGACATGACAGGACAATGTTGCTATCAATCTTTTCAAAGCGAAAGACAGTTTTATAATTTAACTTTCCATTTTTAATTATATTGTACCATTTATTATAGCATGTATCATCCTTACTACTCATTCCCAAGATGGTTCAATTAAATGAAGATGAAAATGCCAAGATTGGGTTAACTTTAATGTTTGGGAAGGTTTTCCTCAGCCAATTAAGATTTCCCATGGAAATGGAAAGCTCACTCAGGACCACCTAAATGCAGCTCAGAAAGACCAAACTGCAGGCTCAACTATCCCTAAAGTAAATGATAAACACATGAATCTACCAAGGACTATTTTCACAGTACTGTAACTTTAAACTTCATGTGTTGGGAAAATCTTTTTAAAATAACTCTGGAACCATTTAACACCGAAAATGAATGTGTTTATGTGCAGCATTTGTGGAATGCTGGCCACCAAAGAGACACAGGAATTGTAAATTTGCTTCTGAATTGATCCCCCATGACCTTAGTATCTTTTTATCTCTTTCTAGTTATATTTTCTCCCTCTTAAATAATCCTGCATTTTCTAACATTTCGATCTTTCTGCACTTTTTTTCCATAAATGCACAGTTAACTTTATTATTAAAAGGCACAGAGAAGCTGTTACTAACCCTTTGAGCCTTATCTTTTTATTTTTGTCATGTTTTTCATATCTGCTATCTTAGTCCATTCAACTTAACCAAATATCATGTACTATGAAATCAAGGTCATGTCAGAAGCATCAATCGTCATAATTCGGGCTTGAGATCATTTATGTTGTTATTCTCAGGAATAATTAGAATTTATCATTCTCACAGCTTCAGATTCCATCATACTATTTCTACATTTGGTTTAAGTGCAGGAATATTTTCAGGAAGTTCTCAATTCAGACTGAATTATGAATAATGAGACATGTCAGGCATTGAGAGGAAATGAAATATTCCACACATGTGAATATCTGAAAATAATGTTTCCCCAATTAAGATAGATTTTCTGAAAATTCAAAGATTAGATTCCTAAGTTGTTCTCTGTCATTTATTTTATTTAGAATTGCCATTATGAACATCAGTGTGAAGGACAATTCAAATGAACCTCTAAACACTTATTCCCCATCTGTTAGGAGTCATATCTCCTACCCATATCTTCCTTAGCACTACAGATAGAAAGGGATGGCTAAGAGAGTGGATTAAACTCGATTGTACTTTGATTGGCAGATGGGTTTCTGTTCCCTTTGGGCCTATGAGACTACATGAAGTATTCCGAAGGGAAAAGCTACCTAAGTCTTTCTTGATGTTTTACTGACATCCCAGGAGTTAAGTGCTCAGCAAGCCACAGTTAGTCAAAAGAGTACCAGATTCAGTGTGAAAATTTCCTTAGTAGAGTGCCTTTACAGAAGTAGAACACAGAACAAAGGTAACGAGGCTGTGATATCGGAGAGTAGCCACATCCCATATGCCATGAAGTTTTCCCTTTTTTTTTTGGGTTTCCAGTTTGTGTCAAGCACATTGTCTGTCTTGGAACTAAATGCATTTTATCAAGATAATAATGTACTCCATTATGTCAGTGATGCCTACAGTGCCAATAGCAGCATTTTCCCCATTTAAGATTATGCAGAATATCCTATGTCTTCTATTACATGGGTTTAACTTGTGTAGGTTCTCTCTCCCCTCCTGTTGCTAGTTATCACTCCATGAGCCAAGAAAGCACATGGTAACAGGTGAGGATTATTGATCAGTTTCCTTTTACCCACTATGACACTCAGCCAACTCCATTGCCAAACTATTTCTTTAGGTGCTTCTTTGATTAATAAAATTTGTTTTCAAAGAAAAAAAAAGTATATTATTGCAAAAAATCAGAAGAAAAATAAGAAAGGAAACAGGAGGAAGGGTGGGAGTGAAGAAGGTAGGGAGGATGGGGTGGGAAGTGTCAATACATACTTAAAACTGTGCATATGAGATATGATATTCCATACATATAAATAAAAAGTTTAAAATAAAAGAAGTGAGGCCTATGTCTCAGACCTCAGATCCCCTCCTTAGTTTAAGAAGGACTTCTGAGATTTCTATAAAGATCCAATTCCTCTAATGGCCTTTACTGAGCACCACAGTATTACAAGTTCTCTCCTAAGCATTTTACTTGAATTAACCTATTTAATCAACATTGTTGTCACTATTTCAGTCCATTTGTACTGCCATAGTGGAATATGCAAGCCTGGGTGATTCATAAAACAATAAACTCACGGTTATGGAAGCTGGGAAGTCCAAGATCAAGACAGCGAGCAGCGTTCCGTCTAGAGAGGGTTTTCTTGCTACGTCCTCCCACAGTGGAATGGCAAACTGACCGAACCCAACACGATCGCCTTTTACAGGGGAACTAATTCCATCACCCAGGGAGAACCCTTCACGGCCCAATCATCTAGTAGAGGCTTCACCTGTTAATATCATTACATTGGCGACACCTGAATACCACAGACCATGGTGCAAATGCAAAAAACACAACTGAGGCATGGAAAACTCGGTAAATAACTCCAAGTTACAAGACAAGAGAGAGTAGGGAGTAAGATTCGAATGAAGGCAATTAAAAGCTCCCCCTCTTAGCTACCATGTTAAATGTCCATGTTTCTTTTTCTCAGAACACTTACCTTGCTTGGTTATCAAACATTTCCTAACATGACAATTGAATAAGCATTCGGTTCTCCTACTAGACTGTAAGTTCCATAGGAGCAGAGATATACCTAGCTTGGTCCATCCTCGTCTCCTCATCTCTTAGTACAATGACAGCTTCCTACTACACATTCAATGAGTGTTCATTAAATGATACAGGGACACAAAAAAAGATGGAAATGACAAAGAGGGAAGAAGAGGAGGCAGGAGCAGAGAGAAGAATGGATGTCAAGATCTTATCAAAGGCCAGAGAGGAATCTTTAGGTAACTTATTTTTTCCCAGAAATCTTTTATTTAAGGAGTACAAATTTCATGTTTTTCATAAATACAACTTTAGGAATATTGTGATTCTTCCCACAGTGCCCGCCCTCCCACGTACACTCCCACCTCTCTTCCTCCTCCCTCTCCTATTCCTATTCTTATTTTTTACTAAGATTTATTTTCAATTAACTTTATATCCATACGATTAACTCTATACTAAGAGTACAACAAATTGTATGAGAAACAAAACTGTTCCTCAACAGTAGATACAAGGGTTGTATTATTGAGGATTCTTGTTTTTTTTTTTTGTTTGTTTGTTTTTTCTTTAGTTACACAGAGCCTTTTCTGCTGGTTTCTAAGCAATTGGGTTTAGGACTTACATGAGCTGCTACTGTATTTCATATCCAGTAGTGATGTGCTTTTCAACAATTCATTCGGCATATGTCCAACACTTGAGGTACTGAGTAAAAGGAAAAACAAAAAGCAAAACAGTAACTCAGTGAGACTATAAGCTCATCCTTAAGTTTACAGGAATAAAATTATCAAGATGGGGGAGCTGGCGCTGTGGTACAGTGTGTGAAGCTGCTACCTGCATCACCAGTGTCCCAAATGGGCACTGGTTCATGTCCCAGCCACTTCACTTCCCATCCAGCTCCCTGCTAATGTGCCTGGGAAAGCAGTGGACGATGGCCCACATGCTTGGGCCCCTGGACCCACGTTGGAGACCCAGATGAGACTCCTGGCTCAAGGCTTCTGCCTGGCCCAGCCTTGGCTGCTGCAGCCATTTGGAGAGAGAGCCAGCATGTGGAAGAACTCTTTCACTCGCTCTTTCAGGTAAATAATTACATCTTCTTAAAAATTGTCAAAATGAATATAAAACTGGCTGTATGCTCAGGTTTAAGAAACCTGGGGAACAAAAGTGTTTCAGGCCCCTAGAAAGAAGATGTAGCTGAACACAACAATGGTTGAATTTCTAGTCTGTATCTGTTATCTGTTGCTATGTAACAACCTACCCTAATCCTCAGCAGCTGGAAAGAGCAGACACCTACTGTCTCACAGCTGCTGTGAGTCAGACACAGCTTAGCTGCCTCCTCCAGCTCACCTGTTTTCACCAGGCGGCAATCAAGTTTTCCAGCACTGCTTCGGTCAGCTCAGGGTTCATCTGGAGCAGGCTCTGCTTCCAAGCTCCTTCTGTGGTTACTGATAAGATGTGGTTCCTGGTGGGCTGCTGAGGAGAGACAGCCTCAGTTCCCTGCCATGTGGGTCTCTTCATCACAACAGCTTGCTTCGTCCAAGCCACTAACAAAGAGTCTGCTCTCAAGACAGAATCCAGTCTTTTGTAGCCTAAAGCACAAGGAGCATCTCCTCACTTCTGCCATATTTAGTGACTAGAAGGACGTCATTAAGTCCCCCCTCCCCCAAGTCAGTAGGAGAGGGTTATTCAAGAGCATGAATACCAGGGTGTAGGGATCACTTTAGAAGTCAGCGTAGGATGCAGTCCTTTCTGTAGTTGGAAAAAACTATATACATTATAGAATTTGTTTATATGATGATCACATTTTAAAAGGACTGTATAAAACACCAGTGCACACTCATGTATATAATTATACACTTGCTTATTATGGACGATTTTTTACTGTCACAGAAATTGGCTGAAATCACAAACTTGAAAGAAGATAAAAAGTTAAGTTGAAATAAAATGTTGGTAATGGCCATGATTAATGAGCTCAGCTAAATTGTGGCTTTGGATACACACAAACACACAAAATAAGAGAGCTGCTACAATTTTTGGAAAATCTTTTTTCCAGATTAACTCTTTCTCAAATACTAAATCAAAATCTCTTTGTTATCCTATACCTGCATTCTCTATATTGTCTCAGAAATGATAATTCTATCCCAAACTTTGGTGGACTAGTGCACAAGAGAGTATAGTCCTCCCCTAACTGATTCATGTTTCTATACTTTTCCTAACGTAGCTGAGGATAACTGAAAGTAGGTCCAAACAGGCATGAAGTAGTCTTGTCTGAAGACAAGGATAAGTGAGAAATAAAGATATAATCAAATAGTAAAATTGAATACAAGATAGAATTGAGACTCATCATGTAACCTGAGAAAAAGAGTCAACTTGACAAAATAATTGGAGTCTTTCAACTTCTCCAGGCAATGGATGTGGGGAACCACAGGCTGGCCACCTGTGAGAACCTCCTCATCTACATGGTTTGCAGCAATCGGTCGACCACAAGGCCTACGAAAACAGCCAGGTGAAACAGATGAAACAGAATGGACTCTGCATAAACAACTAGGAAGAACCAGGTGAAACAGATGAACTTTCAACCTGAGGCTGTAAGCGCCCTTTCATCTGATTGGACGATATCAGCATAAAGGGACATTGGGATCTGGGCAGGCGGCCGCCGCCATGGCCCCTCTTCTTCTTTTCTCCTCTCCCCACAAATTTAAAGTTCCTTGAGAACCTATGAACAGTGACCGTGTCGTGATTGCGTTGGACCCTCGCAGGCAAGGGTCCGACAAATGGTGCCGTGACTCGGGTAGTCGGACCGGTCACTGGAAGCAGGAAAGAAAAAATTAGAACGCGTGGAAAACACGGGAATCTAGGCGGTAAAGTCTAGGATTGGTACCAGGAAAACTAGAACGTGTGGAAAACACGGGAGTTTAGGCGGTAAAGTCCAGGGTTGGTACCGGGAAAAAAACTAGAACGTGTGGAAAACACGGGAGTCTAGGCGGTAAAGTCCAGGGTTGGTACCGGGAAAAAAACTAGAACATGTGGAAAACACGGGAGTCTAGGCGGTAAAGTCCAGGGTTGGTACCGGGAAAAAAACTAGAACGTGTGGAAAACACGGGAGTCTAGGCGGTAAAGTCTAGGATTGGTACCGGGAAAAAAACTAGAACGTGTGGAAAACACGGGAGTCTAGGCGGTAAAGTCCAGGGTTGGTACCGGGAAAAAAACTAGAACATGTGGAAAACACGGGAGTCTAGGCGGTAAAGTCCAGGGTTGGTACCGGGAAAAAAACTAGAACGTGTGGAAAACACGGGAGTCTAGGCGGTAAAGTCCAGGGTTGGTACCGGGAAAAAAACTAGAACGTGTGGAAAACACGGGAGTCTAGGCGGTAAAGTCCAGGGTTGGTACCGGGAAAAAAACTAGAACATGTGGAAAACACGGGAGTCTAGGCGGTAAAGTCCAGGGTTGGTACCGGGAAAAAAACTAGAACGTGTGGAAAACACGGGAGTCTAGGCGGTAAAGTCTAGGATTGGTACCGGGAAAAAAACTAGAACGTGTGGAAAACACGGGAGTCTAGGCGGTAAAGTCCAGGGTTGGTACCGGGAAAAAAACTAGAACGCGTGGAAAACACGGGAGTCTAGGCGGTAAAGTCTAGGGCTGGTACCGGGAAAAAAACTAGAACGCGTGGAAAACACGGGAGTCTAGGCGGTAAAGTCTAGGGCTGGTACCGGGGAAAAAACTAGAACGCGTGGAAAACACGGGAGTCTAGGCGGTAAAGTCTAGGGTTGGTACCGGGAAAAAAACTAGAACGCGTGGAAAACACGGGAGTCTAGGCGGTAAAGTCTAGGGTTGGTACCGGGAAAAAAGGAATTCCTCGACAACCAAGTTGTCTTTTAAAAAAAGTAGCGGGGACGCCCGTGAAAGCAGCCGCTGTAAAGCGGTGAGTTAGATCAGGAACAATGGCGTAGGGTAGGAAGACAATTGAGGGCAGCAGAGAAATCACCTGAAGTCCTTAGGTTATGGCAACTGATCAACCAAACTCTCCATAGTGACTCGGAGGAAATAGCAACCCTCTTAGATGATGGGGCTGATTTACTAGAGGAAACAGAATCTCAATCTGGGAGCCTAGACGGAGACAAAGAGGACAGACAGAAGACCAACTTGGGACAGAGATAGGGAGGATGAGCGACCCCTTCCTTCTGCACCCCCCTATTCGGCACATTTGCCCATAAGAGGAGTTCCCCCGTGTTGCTGCAAACTGGCTCCAAGGCAGTGCTTGGTGAGGGAGACTTCCTCCTCTGGTCCGCGGCTTACAGAGAGCTCTCGAGGGCTCAGGCCCATGATAATGCTAGGAGTGGTCAGCCAGCCTGGAAGGAGGATATGCTAAATGGGGAAGGAGCTTTTAATGACAAACAGGCCCAGGCTAGATGCCCTAATGAGGTTTTGATGCAAGTGAGAGAACTAGCCCGGAGGGCATGGAAGGGCATTCCAAGGAACGGGCTAGGACGAAAATGTTTTAAGTGTGGAGAAGGTCACATGAAAAAGGAATGTACAGAACAGACAATCAGGACAACTAGGACTGTGTCCTTGATGTGTTAAAGGCAACCATTGGGCAAATGAGTGCTATTCCAAGCAAGATAAAGCAGGCAATCAGCTTCTATCGCTCACCAGATTAAATGGCCAGAATAGTACATTCCAAAATGAGTGGCGGGCCCCCACACCTAGGGGCCCGAAAACTCAATGGGTGAAAGGACAAACCATGGGAGGAGTAGGACCGTCTGAAAAGGACTGGCAAGCGTTTACTGCACAGAGCTGCGAGCCACCAACTACTTAGTATTAACACCTCCAATGGGAATCCAGGCAATAGATGTGGAACCTTGAGAGCCCATGGATGATATCCACAGTTTAGGCGTTACTATAGGAAGGGCTACAAATTCATTAAAGGGGTTAGTGGTTATAACAGGGCTTATTCAGTTGCCTTGCTCACAGCTCAAAGTAATGTTCCAATCTACTAAGGGGATAGTGCAGCTGTTGCCATTGCAGCCCATTGCTCGGCTGCTAGTAATAAGTCCTGTAAAGGATACTAGAGGTAATCGAGGAAAGCATTTTGCAGCTCACTAGGACTGTTGACTATGGACTCTTATTATCAAAGGAAAGGCAATCAAGGGGCTGTTAGGTATGGGCGCAGATGTTAGTATTATCTCCAAACAAGACTGGGCTCCTTCATGGCTCCTCCAGGAAGGAGATAACACCTTGGTAGGATTAGGCACTGCTGTTGCCGAATCCCGAAGCGCAAGTGCTAGATTGGAAAGATCAAGAAGGCAGCACAGGCAAAGTACAACCTTCCGTGTGTGCTATCCCTGTAACTTTATGGGAGAGGGATGTCTTAGAGCAACTTCATTTGCAGACGTGTTGTTGGCAGCTGCAAGAGAAGACACTCTAGAAAGAGCGTTTACCATGCTAACCTCATGCTTGCAGACGGCGGGGTTACAAATTGCACCAGAAAAGACTCAAAAGGGCACCGTGGTCCAGTACCTAGGACTAAGGTTAACACCAATCACTGTGGCTCCTTTAGATTTTGTCATATCCACCGCAGGACTTAGGACGTTAAATGACTTCCAAAAATTATGTGGTAACTTAAACTGGATACGGCCTTATTGTAAACTAACCACTGATGAAATGCGCCCATTGTTTAACATTTTGGAAGGCGATTCACAGCTCGCCTCGTACAGCTGCAATCTTACAGAAGGTTGAACACCTTAAAATCACGCAGATGCAAGATGCCAGAGCTGTTTGCACGTGTCAGTGGACACGTTCTCTGGAATTGTCAACCACGGCTCTAAACAAAGAAGGAACTCAACAGGTTATTCAACACTGTCTACAGTCCTTTGCCACTTGGGGGGCGCCCAAAATTATCAAAACAGATAACGGGCCGGTGTACACTTCGGCCTGTTTTGCTACATTCTTAAAAGAATTCGGCATAAAGCACGTTAAAGGTGTGCCCTACAATCCCCAAGGGCAGGCAATAATTGAACGGACTCACCTGTACTTAAAAAGTTCTAATAAACTAAAAGGGGGAATAGGAGAACATGTGGTAGCTAACTGGGATGCATTGGCTATAGCTCTATATACTATAAGTTTTTTGAATAGGAAAAAGTGTGGCAAAACTCGAGTTCATGGTGTTTAGTGATGTACTTGCAGTATTGTTTGAAGAATTGTTTTAAGGAAAAAAGACGCTGCACATGATTTGTACTGCAGCAAATCGGCAAAGTGACCTGAGTTGGATATATTTGAAGGTATCTTGAAAGTTACGTTCAAGGCTAACACCTAAGCTTTGTGCAATGTAAATAAGAATGTTTTTGTATCAGTTTTTTCCTTTGTAAATGGCATTAACATTGTTACTTGAGGTATTGCTTAATCACTTTTGTTGTCCTGAGGACTTGAATTTCAAACTTCCTTAAATATCTGTAGTGGTCCCACAGGCTATGCTTGCTATGTATCGCTCTGACCGTCAGCAACAGATATGGCTTGGCATGATGAAGCGGTGGCCAGAGACGGGTAATCACTGGCGAGTGCCCCTAGCAACCTAAGAAGCAGGTGGCACATCGCTGGGAACCTAAGACGGGCACGACTCCGCGCCATAAATAACAAAAAAGGGGGAGCTGTGGGGAACCGCAGGCTGGCCACCTGTGAGAACCTCCTCATCTACATGGTTTGCAGCAATCGGTCGACCACAAGGCCTACGAAAACAGCCAGGTGAAACAGACGAAACAGAATGGACTCTGCATAAACAACTAGGAAGAACCAGGTGAAACAGATGAACTTTCGACCTGAGGCTGTAAGCGCCCTTTCATCTGATTGGACGATATCAGCATAAAGGGACATTGGGATCTGGGCAGGCGGCCGCCGCCACGGCCCTCCTCTTTTCTCCTCTCTCCACTTTCCTTCTCTCCCCACAAATATAAAGTTCCTTGAGAACCTATGAACAGTGACCGTGTCGTGATTGCGTTGGACCCTTGCAGGCGCGTGTCCGACAACTGGATGCTACCTTCTTCCAGACACATCATTGCTTCTCAGAGCAGTCCCAGTTGAATCAATGAATTAGGATTAGGGGAAGGACTAAGTGTATCATTTAATCAGATGAATTAGGATGGGGGAAAGGACTCTGTTCTCTTTCTAGAACTTATTCCAGAGCATTCACTAATTCATAAAATCTTTTCTCTCCAGGCATATCTGTGTGAAGGAAAGGCAAGTATTAAATTTTTAAAGATCTTAAAAGGAACAGTTATAAAGCAGTAGTCAGAAAAAGAGTGGGATGAGAAAGAAAGACCTGCCATGGAGCAGATGAAAAAGCAGTAGGACCTCACCAGTGGAGCAACAATGAACAATGTCCCAAAGACAAAGGAAATGAAGGTCCATGAATTTCCTAGTGGCTACATCCAGAAGTGATCCTTGTAACCCAATGTGGTCTGTTTGATCCCAACAGCTTAGGGCAGTTTTACAAATTGAACTCTCTAGGCACCACGCTGCCTGAAGTTCTGCCATCTCCCAGGGAGCATGGTACACAAGAGTTTAACTTAATGCCTTGTGGACTGCCAGATCCGAAGCTTTAGGGCTTTCCAAAGAAGCAGAGCTATAGCGTTCAAGGGCTTAGCTGACTCGGGCCATGAACACCTCCTTATCAGCTGTCTTGCCTAGAGACTCCAAGCTTTCATGCAACCGTAGAGCATGAAGAGGTGGGGATCCTCAATAGCAATGGCAGTTTAATTTCCTGCCTACTTGAGTTTTGGAACAAATTAAATTTTCTTTAGTGGAATAAAAGAATGTGTCATCCCTGATACCCCATATTGTGTAGTAAAATTCAAATATAATGCATATTCTTAGATCCATGAATAAAACTGTTTAAGGAAGTTAAGTCTTAGCCAAAGTCGCTAACTTAGGAAGACTAGGACTACAAATTGATGCTGCATGTAATATTTTCCACCCTCCTCAATCATACTTGTTCTGATTTTGACATTAAATTTTTAAATCATTGCTACTAAACAAGTGATTCAATATTGAGACAGAGTGAAGCTTGCTAGTAAGTAGTAAATGATCCAATTTTATTGAATTAAATGTATGTGATAGAAAATTATTTTGTAAGAGATGTATTTATAAAGACACCAAATAGATATTAATTTCTGAAACAAGTATTTGGGAGCGTGGGCCTTTGGCGCAGTGATAGAAGTAAAGATGACTGTCCTCCATCAGGATTCCTGGGCTCAGTAAGGAGTTCAGCTCTGGGACCCAGCTTCCTGCTAAAAGACTCAAGGAAGCAGCAGTGATGGCTCAAGTAATTGGTTCCTGCCGCCAACGTTGGAGTCTAAATGGAGCTCTTGAATTGCAGTCCAGCCCTAGCTGTTGCTGACAGTTGAATGAACCAAAAGATGGCAGCTCTCTCCTCTTTATCTCTCTCCCTCTCAGATTTAAAAAGTAGTAATAAACAAGAATTTATGCTTAAAATGAAACTATCAAATATTTGTCTTTTAAAATGTACTTCTGAGACTGATTCTGGGTTCAGTAAGTGTATCTCCAACCTAAAGATACATATATTTGCGACTTCTTTAATCACATAACTTTTTCACAAAACTTCAAAGAAGACTAGTGTGGATTATAACCAGTAGTCACAATTCTCTTACAACAAACATGTGAAATTATTTCAGGACCGCTATTTAATTCCCAAAAAGTAAATATCTTAAAATACTGACAAAGTAGAAATGAAAATAATTTAACTTTGAGAACTCCCCATAATTTGACATCGTGAACTCAAATGTCTCTTTAATTTTAATGTCCATATATGTTAAATCAATTTGCAAGAAAGACAGTTCTGTGATGCTATTATCAATCATAATTATCAATTTAATCCAGCTGTGCATTTTTGTTAGTGCATGCTGGTGGTGCTGTTGCCTTCAGATTTCTTAAAAATGTGTTTAAATTTAGTATATCTTAACTGCAAAAGACAAAATAACAATATGTTGTACTAATTAAATCTTCGACAACTTGTTACTCAGTTCTTACTGAAGCAAAGTGTTTCTGTAAAGTTAACTATATGTCCATTTAAACAAAGAATTCTTCTTAGAAACAAGAATACCTAGATAAAATATAAGAAGATGGAGACAAAATAGTAATATACAAGGCATTTTCTTTTATTTTCCTTTAAAGTCTCTCGCTCTAGAGTACTGACATCAGTGGATCTGAGCCACACAAAGTACAGAATTAAGCTTCCTTCAAGCTATGGGCTAACATTTCAAAGTAATGAACCTAGTAATGAACCAAGGCAGATTGTCCTTGCGACATATGTTAGAGGACTGGAAAGGTGAGCAGTTTTCTTGCAAACTGGTGACTGCTCTGAGAGGCTAGAAGTTTGGTGGCAATTGGTGTCATTTGCTGGCAGTTGCCAACCAACTGTGCATTGCCTAGCAGAGGGAAACAGTTCAGGATAGTGGGAGATGGGAGTGTCTTATATATAAAGCAAACTCTTATAACCCCAGAAGATCAAAGCCTGAACCAAACAGGTGAGAATTGTTCACTTAGAGGGTCATCTATGGAAGAGCTATCAAGGGGAGTTACAAAGCTTGCTAATTCCATTTGACAGTCAACACTAACCAAGAAAAAAAATATAGAAACCAAGGGGTCCATTTCCAAACAGTTCAAGCGAATGTGTCACATTTGTCTTCCTTCTGCAGCAAGTACCAACTACGTGGTCCTGTTGCTCAATGAGACAGGCCTCTCGACATTTTGGTTTCTCAGATGAGTTCCTGAGTAGAATGAATGTAATAATTCAGAAAGAGCATCAGAAAACCATAGATCTGGTTATGCAGTCAAGCCCCAAACCATGATAAGAGGACACTCGGTCGAAAAATGATACAGGATAAGAGACAGAAACCCAGTTCTCCTGTGGCAACTCTATAAATGTCCACAGAAGGAGAGTAGGATAACTGGTCCTGGGGGTGTCACTGGTACATAAGGCGTTTCCATAAGGAATAAATCTCGCCACTCGCTACAGAATCTACATGCAAAAGTCACTGCTGGACTATTGTTGGATGAATGATCAGATGAATAAAGAACTTTTCCTCAGTTCTTAGAAGCCCGATACTTATCTGGGGCAAATAAGTATACTGTAGCTGACGGACACTGCCAAAGCCAACCAATGCCGAGGTGTGCTGTGCATGTGAAGCACATAGCAAGGATGTCAGGGTCCTCAGGACGGCTTTCTACCCACAATTCTGAGTATGAACCAGGGATGTCAGGAAGAAAATCCAAGGACTGAGTACCCTGTAGTGCACACAAGAAATAATACATTTATATTTGTAACAGAATCAGAAATAATATGGATACTGAGGACTTCAGGTACTCACAGATCTGCCCAGAGCACGACAAAGTAAGGTGGATTTGAGAATCATAAAGAAGAGTGAGAAGTACTGACAAATCTTTAGAGTGAAACTTAAGATACACTCAAAAGAACATAAAAAACATGTGTTGTTGAATACAAATAGGTCTTTTGGTGAAAATAAGAGAAAGTGATGGATTGCTGTGAAGTGTCTGAGATGTGCTATTTTATTCCTGATTAGCTATATAAGGAATGACTGTCTAACACACAGGAAGTGATTAATATGCATTTGCTGCATAGGTAAATGAAAAAAGGAAAGTAGTAAGACAAGCAAGATTCAACATAAACGTAGAAAGGCCAAATAGAGAAAAATTAACTAAGATGAGAAAAATTCAAAAATGTTCATTTAAAATTCAGAAAGAAATGGGAGAAAATTTGGCAAAAATGTCAATATTGAACATTGACATGATTGGGTATTAAAGAGAAGACAAGGACATTAAGATATATTCAGATACACTAAATTATTCAAAAGAGAATAAGTTTAAATAGCTAGGATAAGTAAAATTGGGAATTTTGAAGGGGACAGGAGAAAGAAGAGCTGGCCACAGACAAATGATGCAGGTCCACAGGGAACTTCTAGGGATGAACTTCCTGGGCTGATACTTAGCAGCTGAGGCAGCTGGCATGCATTCCACCACGGTAGGGAACAAAGAGGGAAGGGTCCATGTGTTCTCCTTATGCTCTTCACCTTTATATTAGAACGTAAAATCTCACATCCCATCCACTGTGCCTCTTGGGATTTCATCAGTCTCTAGCACTAGTACAGAGGGAACAGGATAGTCTTAATTCTTACATGTGCACTGCTAAACAACAGGACAGCTGAGCCACACCCACCACCGCCATCATCATCATCATGACTGCAATACCACATGCCCAGGAAACTTCTCTGATCTCTCAGGTCCCTAAAAATTTATACTATGTAGAAACTCATGAACAGGAAAGCAGCAGCATACAGAAGATCTTAGAATAAAAAAGAACAATCAATATGACCACTAGAAGGAGGCAGATGCTATATTTGTTCTAATATCCTAGATAGAGGTCCTAAAATTTGCATGTAGGAATGATTCAGCAGCAGTCACAGGGGGGACTTCAACCCACCATACTGAGCTAAAACCAGTGTATCTCACAGGCCTTGTTTTTACTGCCTTCCCAAGAAAGATGTTAAGGAAACAATGCTACCACAAAAGATGCAGTTTGTTTCAAAGTCAAACGAAAACAACAATCGTGGCATAATAGGAGTGGGAAGTATCAACACAGACAGCTGATTACAAAAATTTGGGGGAAACCAGCATGATTCTATGCCCTAAGATTCTAATATACACAACTCAGGCAGAGGTTAGAGATCTTACAATGTAATATAAAATTATTTGCAAAGGGAAAAAATCAGAGGGGTACCAAAAAGAAAGGAATCCTCAAAAATAAGGCCTGTCAGGTACTTGGTGCAGCAGTTAGAATACTGCTTGGGATCCACACATCCCATATTGAAGTACCTGGAGTCAAATCCTGGCTCTGCTTCTGACTCCAGCTTCCTGCTAATGGCACCTGGGGATGCAGTAGGTGACAGCTCAAGTGCTTGGATCTTTACCACTCATGCGAGAGACCCAGACTGAATTCTGAGTTTCTGGCTTTGATCTGGTCCAGATCCAGCTGCTGTGGGTATCTGGGGAATGAACCAACAAATGGAAGATATCTTTCTGCCTTTCTCTTTCTCCCCATCATCCTGCCTTACAAATAAGAAAATAATTTCAGAAGTGAATAAAGTTTGGGAAATGCTTATGACTTTAAAAACAGTCATGGGGCCGGCACTGTGGCATGGTGGATAAAAGCCACTGCCTGTAGTTCTGACCTCCCATATGGGTGCCATTGGAGACCTGGTTGCTACACTTCCAATCCAGCTGCGTGCTAATGCACCTTGGAAAGTAGCAGAAGATAGCCTAAGTGTCTGGGCCCCACTACCCACATGAGAGACCCAGAAGCAGCTCCTGGCTTCTTGGCTTCAGCCTGGCCCAGCCCTGACCATTGCAGCCACTTAGGGAGTAAACCATCAGATGGAAAATCTCTTTCTGTGATGCTGCCTTTCAAATAAATCTTCAAAAAAAAAAAAATGAGTCATGAGAGAAACAGGTAAGAGGAGTAGGGGCAAGATTCCCTCAAAGTTGAAAATAAGTATAAAATAAGGAGAAAAGCAGACTACTGTATGAAATCGGCCATTTTCAGAGAGAACTCGGACTCAGATAATCTATAAGTAGAACTGCTGACTTGAATGCCCTTCTGAAGGTATGTCTGGAATGTGATTATGAGTAGTGAAAGCTTAAATTGAATCGACCATATGAACTCCAGAGTAAAGACTGTGTTAATGGAAGATGATAGTGGGTCAGCACAGAGCCTACAATTTATGGTATTTACCAAATGGTATCCCTACCACTGTCCTGCTAACATGCCCTGCTCAAATCCAAGCCTTCTGTCACAATCATTTGTTCTTTCCAAGTTCCTTACTGTTTATGCTCATGAATATTGCTAACCTTAACTTCTTTATGAAATTGTGTATTTTATGGCTTAGTATTTGTAGAGGTAGTATCACAATCAACAGCCTGGGACGCAGCTCCTTCCTCTGCTCATTACTAACTTTGTGTCCCCATGGCAAGTGATTGAACCCTAAATGAAGGAAGGCTCAAATGAGTCAATACGAGAATGTTTGAAAACTGTAAAGCATTATCCAGATGACATCAATCTCTGTAATATTCTGGAATTGAAATTCATTGTTTTAAAGGAGTATGTTTTCCCTGATGAAGTAGCTGAGAAACAAGTTTCTGCAGTGTGAACCAGCCGTATCAAGTCATAATAACAGCATGCTGTGGACCTGGATCAAGCAAGGTGTGGAGAGGTGTGTGGCTACTGTGACAATGTGCTTGTGTATCTATTCTAATGGGAACCTACCTAAAGCATTGATTGACTTTCTCCAAAAATATCTTTCCACCAAGAGCTGGCATAAGTGACTGAAATAGCTCCATATCATGAAAGGCAAATGGAGCATAAGTTTACCTAATTCATGATAGTCGGGGTGGTTTTCCTTTTCCTCTCTGCAGCTGGTGCATGGAGTGGTTCTGATTAGGTCATTCCACATTGTGAGAAACGTCGCTTTGCAAGGGTGCTATGTTCTGTATTTCCCCCCACTTTGATCCCTGTGCATCGGCCCCTTTGATCTCTGAACAGGATGTACAAGGTTCACTAATCAATGCTTGCCCTCGTGTTTGGTTCTTTGTCTGCTAAGTGTTTATATTTAAATCATTTACTAGAATAGGTGAATATTAAGAGCTAGATCTCTTGCCTTTGGTGTTTATGTCTACAAAAGGCAGAAGGAAGAGAGGAGCCTTCCGGTTTTCAGCAAAAATTTCATTAAAAGCAGAGTTAAGCAGCAAAATATCCCTTAGGATTGCAGGTATAGTGCATAATTCTCTTCAAAAATTTGGATCACTTTTCTGAGGAGAATAAGAAAATGGTGGAATGAAGGAATCGGGCCCATTCTTGCTCATCCCAAGAGTGTGCTAACTGTGATACAAGTTGTTTTTATCTCAGATACCAAGAGAAAAATGGCCGTGGGCCTAGTGCCACCTTTTGTAAGCATTAAAGGGTTTCCTCCTCTGGAGGACTCACAGGTAAGAAGGCTACCATGAGGGGAAAAAAAATGCTGAGAGAAAAAATTCAATACCTAGTGACAAATGAGGTCCACTAACAATAAATATTACTGGAATTTAGAAAATGGAGAGAATCTTTGAGAGCTAGATCATTAGGGGAGATCTCGGGAAATAAGACTTTTTTTTTTATTAAAAAAAAAATAAGGGTTTGAGAGAGAGACAGTGAGCTTCCGTTCACTGGTTCACTCCCCAAATGGATGCTAGTGGGCCATCATCCACTGGTTTCCCAGCCACATTAAAAGTACACAGGATTGGAAGCAGAGCAGCCAGGACTCCAACTGGTGCCCTGATGGGATGCCAGTAGTGCAAATGGCTACCTAATCTGCTATATCACAGCGCTGGCCTCCAATAAATAGGTTTCGTTAGATCAAATTCATCCAGAGAGTAGGGACTGTTTAGCAAGTTTTAGAGTTTGGAAATGCATGAGTGTAAGACCGGGGCCTGCTTGGCCACAGTAGCAAGGATTTGTTGAAAAATTGGTAGTGTCTCAGGTACATATAGAATGTAAATGATCAACGTAGCTGGGCAGCACTGGTTGGGGCTCTAAACTTTGATTTTTGTCTTATTTTTAAGTAGTTACAGCAAAATAAGTAAGGCTTTTTTTTTTTTTTTTTTTTTTTAAACAGAGTGGACAGAGAGAAAGGTCTTCCTTTGCCGTTCGTTCACCCTCCAATGGCTGCCGTGGCTGGCGTGCTGAGGCCAACACACTGCGCTGATCTGAAGGCAGGAGCCAGGTGCTTCTCCTGGTCTCCCATGGGGTGCAGGGCCCAAGCACTTAGGCCATTCTCCACTGCCTTTCTGGACCACAGCAGAGAGGTGGACTGGAAGAGTAGCAACCGGGACAGAATCCGGCGCCCCGACCGGGACTAGAACCCAGGGTGCCGGTGCCGCAGGCAGAGGATTAGCCTATTGAGCCATGGTGCCAGCCAGTAAGGCATTTTAACTATTGGAACCAGCAATTTTATCTTGTGTAAGAATGGTGCTATTACCACATACCTCTCAAAATTGTATGTATTAAATAGCATGTGCATTTCTGTTCTTCCTTTTTCTCCCTCTCTTCTACCCATTTGAATGTAAATAATTATTTAAATAGTCCTGGTGCAGATGACCATCAAAGAAAAGTCTCTAACATATCCTCATTCGTTGTTTTTGAACATAAGAAGGATCAATCCTAATTTGATGATACATATGTTGCTATCCATCAGTCCCCTCATCCTCCAATTTTTATTGAAACAGAAATTAAGAACAGATAAAGCAATACTGAATTATTCCATGGGATATATTTTCCCAATGGCTCCTTAGATCAGACACAACCAGTGCTGTTTTCTGGACCCTTTGCTATCTGATACAGAATAGCCATTTCCAAGGTAGCTTAACTATTTAAGCTCCATCTAAGGAAAAAGAGACTAAACATAAATTACATAGTTTCATATGAACTGCAACAAAAACTACTCTATTTTATAGATTCTATTTTATAGAATCATAAAATCAGTGGCCAATGCTGTGGCGCAGTGGGTTAACGCCCTGGCCTGAAGTGCTGGCATCTCATATGGGTGCCAGTTCAAGGCCCGGCTGCTCCACTTCTTGTCCAGCTCCCTGCTATGGCACGGGAAGGTGGTAGAGGATGGCCCGAGTCCTTGGGTCCCTGTACACACATGGGAGACCAGGAAGAAGCTCCTAG
The DNA here is from genome assembly GCF_033115175.1 of Lepus europaeus. NCBI lineage: Eukaryota > Metazoa > Chordata > Mammalia > Lagomorpha > Leporidae > Lepus > Lepus europaeus. The sequence goes on along the minus strand of NC_084843.1, from coordinate 43,629,900 downwards.
CTTCAGATCAGCACAGCTCCAGCTGATGCGGCCATTTGGGGAGTCAACCATCGGATGGAAGATCTCGCTCACTCTCTGCCCGTCTCTCTGCCTCTCTTCTCTCTGTATAACTCTGACTTTCAAAAAATAAACACATAAATAAATCTCAAATCATAAAATCAAAGGTTTTTGCATCTTACTTGAGAAACACACAAAGGAGACAGAGGAAGAGAGAGAAAGAGAATGAATGAATTCCATACACTAACTCACTTCCAAGATGTCCACAACGGCTGACAGTGGGCCAGAGCTGAGCTCTGGAGCTCAATCCAGGTCTCCCACTTGGGTGGCAAGAGCCCAGTGACTCGAGATTGTTGAATCTTGCAATACAAGATCTAAATGACACTCGGGACTTGTTCTGGCCAATTACCTCAATTTTCAGATGAGGGTACTGAATCTCAGAATGCTTACGTGGTTTCCTAGAACTTCAAGATTAATAAAATCTTTGGTTTTTCATCCCATGCTTTCCCCTGGATCAGGTTTTCCTCATTTGTTAAACGAAGGAGTTATACCTCAGAGAGCCTTCCAAGTTTTAAATTCTGTGATATCCTTCTTCATAAGTGTTGCAAAAAAAAAATCAAAGCCTAAAAGGCAGATGGCAGCACTCTAATTTCGGTTCAAGAAGGAACGCACTAAACTTGCCTGATGTGGTTCCAATGTTAAGTGCTAAATGGCAGAGTAAGTTAATGCACTGGTTGTTTGCTGTCGGAGGTAAAAATATATCTGCAGGTCTCAGCCAAGTTCCTGTGGAGATTTGTCCACATCCCCAAAATACCACACACACTTGGCAAGAAGCAAAGAATATGGCCAAGTGATGGCCAGATCTTGAATAGCAAGAGTATTTCGAGTAAAGAACAACATACAATGGCAAAGCTCTCATTTTAAAGTGTGCCATTTATCACCCTAAACTTCTGTAATATACTTTCCTTACAAACTGTACAAAATTGGTTTTCTCGTTAGGATTTACTTGAGGTGATAATCAAAATTAAACAGCTGCTCTATTCATTTTGCTTTTCTTCTCCTTATCAATGTGTTCCAAAGTGTCTCTAAAGTGACAAGATGGGTTAAATGTAGGATGAAGAAAATGAACTTTATTAAAAGTAAGTTATTCTTGTAGTGTACATTTAGCCTAGTGATTAAGATGCCTCTTGGGATGTCCACATCCCATATCAATGCTTGAGTTCCAGTTCCAACTTACTGCAAATGTATGCAGGAAGCAACAGGTGATGGCTCAAATTTTCAGCTCTTTACCAACCATTAGGGAGACCCAGTTTGAATTTCTCCAGCTCTAGGCTTCAGCCTAGTCTAGCCCCAGTTGTTGCAGGCATTTTGAAAGTGAATGAGATCTTTCTCTCTCCTTCTCTTTCTCTCTCTCTCCATCCCCATTCAAATAAATTAAATGGCATAGTATTTGCATAAAACCTATGCATATCCTTCCATATATTTCAAAAGTAATTAAAATATTTTACTCTAGGTATAATCTAAGACTCATGGTTAGAATTTCAATTATCTCTTAAAGACAATCCCAATTGATTTTTTTTTTTTCCTTGAGTTTCATACTCACACATTGCAATTTGTTTTCCATGGAATGTTTCCTTTACAAGATGAACTTGCCTTGAATATCTTCCTTACAAGATGCACTTGGCTTTGTTGCTAGTAGGATTCCTTTGGACAGAAAGGTGTATTTTTGGAAGCAGTGACTACAGCTTTAACATATTGTTAAACGGAGAGTAGAGGCTACAGTAAAGGAATACATAAATCTAAAATGCGGTCATCAGATCTAGCTGTGAACTGGGATTTATATTAATGTAGGATACAAACTAAGTTAATATATATGTTTTAGTTTAGTTGAATGATTAGATAGAATTTAAAACTAAACAATTAAGAATTTCAATATCTTAAAGACATGCTTGAAACACATCAATTAAGGCTTTGATAAATTATTTTGTAGAATGCATGACACTGTCAGCACATTTTGTTAAGACTTCTTGCTTGTTTTAAAGGTGAGCTGCGTAGAGTTCCTCAAATACCAATTTGGCAGGCAGCAATATTTAGCCTACTCCCTGCCTTAGTGGAGCTGCCTCTAACGGTCATATTGAGTCTGTTGCCATTATTGAGTAGTAACACAGGGAATATGTAAAGAAGTTTTAAAAAAAACTCTTCAAACTTGATAAGGGTAGTCTTAAAAACTCAAAGAGGAACTTAGTAGGTTAACACTTCGGTTCATTTGCTCATTAAAAAAAAATCCCTACCACTTCTTTTTAAAAAATTGTTTTTATGTATTCAAAAGGCAGAGATACAAGAGAAAGACAGAGACAGAGCCTCTATCTGCTGATTTACTCCTCAAGTGCCCACAATAGCTAGTGCTGGGTCTGGCCAAAGCCAGGAGCTGGGAACTCAATCCAGATCTCCCACAAGGGTGCAGGGACCCAACTATTTGACCCATAACCAGCTGTCTTCTAGAGTGTGTGTGGGCAGGAAGCTGGAATTGGAAGTGGAGCTGGTACTTGAATCCAGGTACTCTACTATGGAGTTTGGTATCTCACATGGTATCTTAACTTCCGAATCCAATGCCCCCTGCCTACCGCTTCTTGTGATAGCAGTTGAGTCACAAGTCGCAGATCTGCACATCTCCGTCATTCCTTTGTGTTCTGCTTTCTATCAAACAGAAACCTGCCTTGCTTCACACACACTGCAGTCTGCTCTCCCAAGATGTAACTCGAGTGAAACCAACAGTAATAATGTGAGCTATCATGTAATAAGCACATTGTGCTCTACTAAGTGTTTTCAGATCCTGCTTACGGAGTTCTGTTGGTGAGTGACCATCCTCCAGACAACAGGAGGATTATTTGTGAGATAGATGTGAATGGTCCGTAACAATTCCTGAACCATAGAGTTGTAAGGGAGTCTAATAATCCCTGTAGCTGCAGCCACACAATTTCTCAGGGCCAATATTCTGGCCCTGAAAAGTGTGGAATGCATTTGTTCTTATCCTTCCTACACTAGAGACCGAGCCTCTAAAGAGAAGTCAAATCAAAAGTATCTGTATTAAAAATTCCTGTCTTGATTCCTCTTAGCCTTTTCCCTTTAGTAGAGAACATGCCTGTGAAGACTAAAGCACTTGCTTTGATATTTGTTGACCACTCCTTCTCGTGTGTGATAATGTCTGACTGGCATTGTTAGTAACCAAAAACATCAGGTTAAAAAGATGCTGTTTCCCTTCCGACCTCATTTCCTCCTTTCCCTCCTTCCTTTATTTCTGTCCCTTTCTCCTCCGTCCCCATTCTTCCTCTAACCCTATAGAAGCATGAGTGCACATGTGTGTACACCTGTGGATATCTAATTGCGTTCATGGAATTGACTCCACAGATCTTTTTGCCTGGCACTAGCATGAACCCAGAGAAATATATTGCAAAGAGGAATGTGTTCTTGGTGCCATCACTTCATCTAGTACTCCCTGATGGTGCCTGGTATCCCTTCCTGCTGCATTTCTGATGAGCAAGGCACTTGTCCTGCTTCCGTGGCTAGCCTTGCTTCAACACTCTCCACCTATTGCTCACTTGATCATTTGTTACTGAGTTTATACTCAGTGGAAATATTGCACTGAACTGCCATTCCTCAGAAACCATTTTATCTTCCATATTCATTATTCTTTAGGTAAATCCTACCCCCACACTGACCCAGGAGATGCTTTTTAGAGGAGGAGAGAATCTGATGGTCAAATAAGGTTGCAATCAAATGTAGTAGATCAAACCAGTCTGATTCCTGGTTAAAAAACAAACAAAAACTGAAAGATCTTACTGATAGAATTTGGGAGTTTCAGCATTAGTTGTATATTAGATCTAATTAGGAATTCTGGTTTTCAGGTGCGATCATTAGGATATAGTAATACAGATGAAAAGTCCTTATTAGGAGGTGTATATCACATTTAAAGGTGCAATATTTCAAGTGTTTTGATGCTTAAAATTTTCTTTCAAAGGGTTTGAATAACAATCAGTTAATATAATTTTAGATATAAAGGATAGATTATCTAATATAACATATTATATATTATATATCATACTTAAAACTAAATATGCTATATTTACATAAACAGTTCAGGAAATAATGCTTATTATATGTTTAGATATTTACATATGTATCATATACAAGCTTATAAGTGTTATGTATCAGGTATTAATATAAAACACAAAGTATTATATGTAAATCAATATTATGTTACACATGTAATATTTATGCATTTACATAAGTTTATATATTCTATATTCTACATACAATCAATCTAAATAGTATTTTATGACAAAATACATTCTATAAACATATTAGTTAATACACAGTGCAAGGCCGGCACCGTGGCTCAATAGGCCAATCCCCCGCCTTGGGGCGCCGGCACACCGGGTTCTGGTCCCGGTTGGGGCGCCGGATTCTGTCCCGGTTGCCCCTCTTCCAGGCCAGCTCTCTGCTATGGCCCAGGAGTGCAGTGGAGGATGGCCCAAGTGCTTGGGCCCTGCACCCCATGGGAGACCAGGAGAAGCACCTGGCTCCTGCCTTTGGATCAGCGCGGTGCGCCGGCCACAGCAGCCATTGGAGGGTGAACCAAGGGCAAAGGAAGACCTTTCTCTCTCTCTCTCTCTCTGTCCACTCTGCCTGTCAATAATAATAAAAAAAACACAGTGCAAATACTAAGCATTGCTGTGAGGCTTAAGTAAACACATTTCTATCTTTTTAATATTTAGTCACAGTTATTTGAAAGGTGGAGCACCAGAGAAAGGGAGAGGCAGAGGACTTCCTTCTGCTGCCCCCTCCTCCCCAAATGGCCACCAACAGCCAGGACTGGGCCAGACTAAAACCTGGAGCCAGGAACTCCATCTGGGTATCCCACATGGGTGGAAGTAGCTTAAGCACTTGTGACATCTTCCACTGCCTCCCCAAGCGCATAAGAAACTAACTGGTACTCTGAAATGGGGTGCCAGGGTCCTGAGCAAGGGCTTAACCAGCTGTACCACAAGAGCTGCTTATTTGTTGTCTAAAATATATCTGTCCTGTTTTACGCTAAGATATTTGAAAGTAGGTTGCCTGCTTGGTTCAGACCAATTTTGGGCAGTAAGCGTTTTTTGGGTTCTGGGGAAACAACTTGGAAAGTATGGTAATTAACAGGAAAATATTTATTCGTGGATAATTAAGAGCTCACTTTTAAGAAAAGAAAATGCCCCTACCCAGTAGACTTTCGGAAGCAGGAAAGACCAATTTGTGAAAGGTGGGGGAGGGAACATGCTGCTCCTAGACCAATTTGGGGACTTCGAGGCTTGCACAGGAAGTACCTCGCTGCTTACCGCACCCCTTAAACCACTGCTTACAGGGAACGCACTACTAATTGCAGAGTGGCAGGGGCTGGGAATGCATGATGAAAAGGTTTGTTTTTGGAAAGAAACTTCCCTACTTCACTTAAGTTGTTGTGAGAGATGTGTCTGATGCAGGCAAATGAGCCAGGCGAAGGCTTCAAACATCTACTAAAAGCAGAATTCAAATATTAGCTGGACAGCCTAAAGAAATGCAACACAAGCCATGGCATAGAACACATGCGTAGCAGTGATTCCTTGACACCTCTTACAATCAGAGAAAGCAGGGGGACTGAATGGGAACTGGGTAAGTAGGGTGCTGCTATTGCACATTTTCCCCTTTTAGGACAAAGAGGCTGAGACTGTAGCTCCTTTTGGAACAGTGAAGATCCAGCAGTCCCTCTCCTGGAGATTGTGGCAAATGATATGATTGAGTCAACGACCTCTTTCCCCAGTTCATGAGGTGGAGATAATAATATCAGCTTAGTTCAGCGAGTCTTCGAGTCGCTGAGAAAAGGTAACTCTAAACTGCTTGGTAAACACGAAGCACTACTATATAAATGCTTAATAATAGTCTTGTGCACCAGAGGGATCCCAGCCCCCCTACCAGTGCAAGCTTATTAAGGAGTTCCTGTTTAGTTCTGAATAATTCTTTAAAAAAAAAATTCCCCTTAAGCAAAACAAGTATGGGTGGGAAAACAGCAAGTGCACTCAGATTTGTTTCATCATTCAGGAAGCTGGAATCCAGGGACTGGGCTCCATCCTTCCTCCTGATTGCTGCTCTTTCTAAAACACAACTGAACTGAACTCCAAGAGGTGTCCTACAGGCCCAGGAGAAACAAAGTCATGGAGGCCCCGGGTGCAGGACTCCTCTGCTCTGAAATCCCTTACAGCCTGAGAAAGCAGGCTAATTTAATGGGATGGAACCAAAGCGCCTTAGGCAGAGATGGCACATAGAAAGAGACCCAAACCTTTATGAAAACATGCATATGAAATCTCTACTTACTGAGTAGGGATTGGGAACTACATTCAGCATCTTAAGTTATGTTTCAATCCTTACATCTGCTTTTTGTAGAAGACATTGTCTCCCAAATTACAGATGGAAAAACTGACTCTGGGCAGCCATGCTTTACCCAAGTTCACATGACTGATATGCTTGGAAGTGATTACAGGTATTTTGTCTGCATAGACTTTCCTTGTATTGGAATACAAGTCAAACCAAGGGTCTTCCTTTAGGCTTTTATTCATAATGAAGTACTCAACATTCTTAAATTTTCAAATAAGCCTCTTAGGGATACACAGTAAATATTTCTTGCTGAATGTATTATGAACAAACATGGATGTCAATTAAGTAGACAACTCATTACTTTAGTTTTTTAAATGATGGAATCAACCCAGAGGCCCATCAGTTGATGACTGGATAAAGAAAATGTAGTATATATACACTATGGAATATTACTCAGCAATAAAAGAAGGAAATCCTGTCTTTTGCAACAAAATGGATGTAACTGGAAACCATTATGCTTAGTGAAATATGCCAGTCTCAAAAATAAAAATAACATGTTTTCTCTGATATGTGATAGTTAATATAGAATACAAAAAAAGTGTAGAAATGAAATGGACATTTTGGGTTATGATTGTCATTTTTAACCCTTGTTTATACTCCAGTAGAACTGTGGCTTTCCTACTTCTTACCTGTTGAATACTATGGTTAGGGGTGTACTAAGCCTGTGAATATAGAATGGATTAAACTTGTATCGTTGCAAAAACTGAACAGCAGGGAGGAGGAGAAGAGGAATTGAGGGGGAGAGTGAGGAGAGTGTGGCTGTCTTCTTGGAATTATGCCTATGGAAAGCATGAAATCTGTTGCATTTATATTAATAAAAAATTAAAAATTATAACAATCTCTCAGTGTTTCTATGATCATTAAATATTAAAAGAGCTTCATGTCAACTGTATACTATTTTGTGTAACATGAAAATGAGCATTTTATGAGAAAGAACAGAACATACAGTATTTGCTCTCCAGAGATGTCCACAATCTGAAAGATATGTTCAAAAAGAGTAAAAACGTGGAGCTCTAGTTCTAAAACATAATGTCAGTCAATTATCTGAGTCCTCCTATCTTACAGAGAATCTAACCAAAACACCAAGCAAAGATTGCTCCCATTTGCTTGCAGATATTAAACCAACATATTTAAATGTCTGAAAAGCAATAATTTCTTTACTTGCATTTTCCTGTGTTTCCATTCAGTAGATGAGTGATCAAACTGGAAGAGGGAGGAGGGAGTTGAAATCTGAGATGCAAGGAGAGCACGAGACTCAGAAACTGAGTGTAATCTTATGCACCCAGGTGAATCACAGCCAAGACAGAAGTGTAGACGACTGCTGAGAGCAGATGTCACATTTCTGTAAATAGTGAATTCTTGAAACTTCAAATAACAAATTTTACAGAATTTAAAGAAATTCTCAAACAGCTAGTTAAATCAATGATTTATAATAGCTCACAAGGAGCAGATATGGATTCACTAACAAAACATCATGCAAGAAAATAGCTCATTATTATTCACTATGATTACTAGATCATCAATTAAAGGAAATGTGCCATCATATTGAATTTGTATTTCAATACAACAATGACCAAATCCTAATGTCTTTCTGGGATGCTACAGATACCTAATTACTGAGGCACTAGAATGTCTATTATCTCATGGTCCCATATTCATACTCTCTGGCCAGAAGCACAGGGTGAGAGGGGTCGGAGAGCTAGGACCCCACCTGTGGGAGCCAGTCCTGCCCCCTACTTCAAAGACGGAGAAAAGGTGGCCTTTCTTCCAGGCAGTTCACTGCCATCTGTGGGAAAATAGAATAACTGTGGGAGTCTCTGACCACGGAGGACGCCTCCTGGGACTGTGCCCGGCCTCTTGCACACAACCAGAAGCACTAACAATTGTGTGTCACTTCCATCAGTTGTTGTATATTTATCTCATCCTTCAAACCATTTACTAAATGAACACATTAACTTTTTTCCTTATCTAGTTCAGAGGATCCCAAACTATTCATTTCCCACCTCTTTTAATATGTGTAGATTTATTTATACATAGGATTATACAAACTGTACTAATAAACAGTTTAAAACATCAAAGTGGAGATGTGAAATGAAAATTAAACATAAAAACAAATTCTAGTATTTCCTTCCCACATCTTATTTTGAAAGCTACTGATTTAGATGCTCCAAACCCCAAATGACTGGGGAAGGGTGATTCTTGTTCCTAAAACAGTATTTTTTCTTTACTATGACCCTGTCTGAACATGTGTCAGGGTGTGGGTGTAAAAGTATATGCTCACCCAAGTGACAGTGTACAGGTGAGGTGAGCATTCAGGAGCTATATAATACGTGGTTTTTCTTAGAATATCTTATTTGCCAATCTGCAAATGTTTCCCAAGTGGGAGTCGCATAAAAGTTGCAGTTATTCATGTTCAGATTTTGGACATGGTCTGGTCTCTAAAAAGCATGCTATTAAAAACCTATCCCACTAAGAGTTACACTGCTGGTCTCACAGATGACTCCCTACTCTGCAGTGCCCATAGAAACTATAATCTGTCACTTGGGAGCCATTTCTTCTTGTCTGTGCTGCACAAGGATGGTCAGAAAAGTAGGCTGCAGATAATGATGGTTTGGGTTTCCTAACATCCTGTTATCCTTAGCTTACCAGGAGTGCAGGAAAAAGGGCTCTATGGTTCATTCCACTCTCTCAAGTTCAGTATAAAATGCAAGCCACTCTAAATCACTGGGGTAAACAGTGGAGTGAACAGTTTTATATTTTACCTGGATCTTTTTTTTTTTTTTTAAAATAATGGCACAGTTAACATGTATATGGTGGAGTCAGGCTGCCTAGAATTGAATCCTCTCTGTCATTTAACAAGCTGTGTGACCTTGAATGTTTAAGTTATTTAAATTCCTGAAGCTTCACTTTTCTTTTTCAATAAAATGAGGAATGTTAATATTGCAAACACCAACCCCACAGGGTTGTAGCAAGTCCTAAATGTGGGGATGAATAGAGTGCACATCCTATAATGACCAGCGCAATAGTTAAAGTCCATATCTAAGAGCTATTCATATTAGTATAATTGTAGATGCATAATCTCTTATCCAGAATCTTTGGGACCAGATGTTTTCTGAATTCACTATTTTCTAGATTTTAGCAGGATAATAGAGTACATGTAGAATATATTACAAAGCCCCCAGCAGGGTATGTGTCAGAGCAGGTTTCTCCATAAAATCAGTGACTACTTTTTTCTCTGAAGTTCCAAAATAAACAGACTGTTGACCTATATTGCTATCCACTTAAATTTATATAATCAAACTATAATATACATTATCCTCTCAGATTTTTCCATAGCACCTTAAACCTTTTTAAAGCATTCTGGTAGCTTTTCTTTCTGCTGCATTTCCATTATTTGCTTGATAAGAATGGTCCTGGCCACTTATTAAAAACACACACTTGGAGGAAGGCACTTTGGTGCTGTGAATTGAGCCACCATTCCAGACACCCTTATCCCACATCGAGTGCCAGTTCAAATCCGGGCTCCTCCACTTCCAATCCAACTTCCTGCTAATGAACTTGGGAAGCAGTAGATGAAGGCCCCAATTCCTGGGTTCCTGCCACCTAGGTAGAAGACCTGGGTGGAGTTCTTGGCTCCTGGTTTCAGCCTAGCCCAGCTCACATCGTTGCAGTTAACTAGGGAATGAACAAGCAGATGGAAGATCTCTCTCACCCACCCCCCATCACTCTATCAAACAAATAAGTAAATAATCATTAGACAAACAAAACCAACAAATTCCAAGGCATGTCTTAAGACAACTTTTAGTTAAGTGGATGTGAGAGCCCAAAATTTTAATGTTTAAACTGATACTTCCCAGACAATTCTTATTGCTTATATTTGGAAAACTCTGCATTATCACACATCCTATTGGCAGCCCACTGCCAGCTCCTTTTACATGGTCTGGAGCCTCAGGACACGTGGCTCCACCAGGGTTCCCTCATGGGTACGGAACATGATCTCTCTTCCATCTCAGCCTGTTTGCTACCACAGTATCTGGCCAACCCAAGTAGACGTTCCTTTTGTTCTGAAATCTGTTAGTAGAGATTCTAGCTGCTTCCTCCAGGCCTAGACTTTAGTCTCACCCCTGCCCTTTAGTCCTTGGCAGGTTCCTGGCAGACTTCTGCCATCCTTTCTCCAATTACCTGTCCCAGCTTATCCATCTTATGGATAAACTCAAGACACCTGAGTGCACACTAAGTCTACACAGTGGTCCCAAGGCTATTGGAAGGGATGTGCCTCTATGGAAGTTTACAGTAGTCTTCAGCAAGGCTCTGATGTAGACTTTACCCCTTTTCTGTGGAATGAATGGGTTATAAACTCGTAGATGACAGATCTCGAGGACATGATGAGTAATGATCTCTGAGAAGATAAGGTACTGCACAATGTCTTCAAGATAAAACTTGTAAGAGGTGACTGTAAGTCTCTGTGAATTCGGGGGAAAAATTCACAAGAAACGGGAAAGAATTTCAAAATCCAAATGAATAAAAGTATTTAGTAGACACTTATGATAAATCAGAAAGATAGGCCTCAAATTACCTACCAGTTAAAGCAGATATACTTCTCCACACTATGATTTAAAAAGAATTATTCTATGGGAAAAACATACACTCAAACATTGTTTTTCTACACTGAATAGTAAAGTAACTGACAAAAGCATATAACATTCTTAAAAAACAATTATTTTGAAACAATTTCAGAATTACAGAAAAGTCTTAAGAAGAATGCAGAGGAATCTACATTCTGTTTCCATACATACCTATTACGTACACTGTATAACATGAATTCTATATTTTATCTTATGTGCATCATGATATATACTATTAGCATATTATAGATAACATAATTTATAGTTAAACATTATAGAGGTAGTCATATATTATGCATGTTGTTTTCTGATGCATGAAATGGTACACCGTTTTTTTTGTTTTTTGTTTTTTTTTTTTTTTTTTTTTTTTGCAAACAAAGTGATTATGACTTCTTCCAGCAAACTTCCTGCTGGATGGAAGCAGGAAGAGGAGCTAGAATAATAGAGAAATAATAATAATGGAGAAATGTTTGAAAACATTAATCTTCAGTACATAGTAACTGAGGGAGGAAACACAAGCAATTAGCTCCTGCAAAAACAACCCATTCCTATAGCTGATTGAATCTAACCAGTTATTTCCTAAAATAAAATTTTAAAAAGAACTGAAAATGTACAGTGAAATCCTAACACTGTTGAGTCAACTTCATATGAAAGAAATCTGATTCTGAAGGTTGTGGGGAACTCTTCAGAAAACGATATATATATATATATATATATTACTTATATTTATATATATGGAGAAAGTCTTTATTTTCCAGCTAAAAACAAAAGTAATATTTCTTCAGGTGCCTAGAAAACAGAAAAGTAAAGATATCTGGGCTCAAGTTATTGATTATTTTAAATGTATTAGATAAATTTCTCTTCCTTGTTCTTAATGTTCTCTCTTCAAAATGTGTACTCATATATCACAAAGATCACATATTTGTTCCTCACATTTTTACTTCTGTTTACTTTATAAATGCATGTTCTGTGTTACATGCTGGGGTTGGGATGGGATGTCCAGTTGAACCTGTTAACCTGTTAACCTGTTAAAGGTGGAATGCAGTGTGTTTTAAAGTACTTAACAATAGTCCCATTAAAAGTCACTTCAAAATGTGGAAATGTAGGTGCGGAAAAGATAAAACCACGAGCTGCCAAATTTGCAATTTAAAAAAGGCAAATTCAAGATGTGTCAGATGTCACAGAGCTACTGCTGGGGGACCAATTTCAGAGATAAAAGATAAAAGGCCAGCAATCCACTTTCCCCCCAGCAGTTCAATGAAAGCTGTTTGATTTCTATTGCTTCATCAGGTAACTACAAAGTAGTTGCCTCCCTGTTTTTTTGTGGATTCTAAAATATCAGACTGTGGAATGAGAAAGGTTTGTTTGAATATGATAAAGGGGATCTAAAAACTTCTGCTGGGTTCTGACACAGAGCCACCGACAAGGAGTCACACCTGGACTCAAAACACTCACACACCAAGCATAAGGCACAACACTTGAGAATTGGCATGACCTACATGAATTTGCCACTTTTTCGGTGCCCTAATTCTTTGCCAAATTCTCTTCTGTCCTTACTGGTTTCCATTTACAAGCTGATGATCGAAGTGCTTCGATTTTTGTTTTTGTCTGGATATATTTAAGATTGAGTCACATTAAGACGTGCAAAATGAAACGATGCCCCTGGGAGTTTTCTGGCAACCAAGAATTATCTTTGCAGATCACTTTTAATTATTCAATTGTCAACACCATCCTTGTCTGTGAATTGCTTAGTTAACGTTTATCTTCCAGAAAACATCCTGAAATCCTTACCATGGTATTCACTAAAATCATTTGTCAAAGTGTACCCTGTTCCTTTAGACAAAATGAGCTCCACATAAAAACAGATGCAGCATCCGAAGTTTGCATCCTGAGAGACAGTCTTGGTTGGAGACAGATGGAAAAGTTGTAAACAAGCCTGCAAGTTGCTTTGGACACTGATTCACTTTGAAGATTTCACTGAATCTTTCTGACTGGTAAGCCACTCATGGCACAAGAAAGCAAGTTTACCATGCAAACCTTAACCAGATACTAGCCACAATGGGGAGACCTGAACAAATTTAGATGTGTAGTTCAGATAATTCCCTTGAAACTTCAGGTAATTGCCTAAAGCTTATTTAAATCTATAGAAAGATTTACCCTCTTCTTCACCGTTCTCCTCTTTTCTTCTTTCTTCCCTAATCCTCCCCACCCCACTCTGATCTTTTTTTGTCATTCTCCAGATCACCCTACTTTAAATCTGTTTTATCCTGAATTTCCACCTCACTTTTGAAAAGACCCTTCCTTGCTGGCAAATTCCTGAAGTCAGATTGTAATGGATTTGCTTGTCATGTTCTCCCCTCATATACATCCATCCAGTGATTCCAAAAGCCAAAACCAAAACAAATCAAATCAAAACAAAACAAATAAAACACTTTTTTTTCCCCTTGATTCTTTGGAAACTTTATTAGGTTTCCAGAAAACCTAACTTTTTTTTTTTGAGCACAGATACAAATTACAAGGTGTAAGTCAAAGCACCTACCTTCCAAATGTTGCTATAAAAAGGAAAAAATATATTGATTGGCCAAAAGAAATGTTCACAACTACCTGTAAATCTAAGACATTTGTCTTGCCACTGTTTCAAAATGTCAGATGAGTAACTGAAGCATTGTTCAGGATTCACATTCAAATAACAATATTCTTCACGTTTAACTTTCTGAAATAACTTACAGTTGGTTTGGGGTGAGGGGAGCAAAACCCTTTGATCTTTCTGTTCAAAAACAGCCACCAAGCCCTTGGAAAACAGGAGATAAGAGTCTTAGCCTTCCGATAAAAGGAAACACGTTTTAATCAGACTCAGAAACTCTCTCTTGATAAAAGGTGGTTGAACTGTCCTCCTGAAGAATTACTGAATCTTTGTGTGACTTAAACAAGCAAAGTTCCTGGGATTTCGGCTCAGACAGTGCGGTCTGTTTGACTATCAGCAAATAGCTTACCGTTAAACCTGTAAGGGCAATACTGCGTCATATGATTCATTTCTTCAAAACGCGGTGATTGAGTTTCAATTAAGCACAAATCAAACCCTTTCTTAAAAGAATGTTTAGCATCCTAGCAGAAGTAAAGAATTTTCAGAAATAAATACAATGTGCAGGAGAGCAGTGGACTACAGAGGAGAGAAGATCACATTGAATAGAGACAAAGGCTTCTTAGGAGAGATGGCCTTGAAGCGGGATTTGGAAGAAATGGGTAGGATTTAAGCATCTAGCAGTGAGAGAGATGTAAACTAAGTTGCTAGCTTGACCTGGAAAGCATAATACATACTAGAAATGAATGTATTTAGATTCACTCATACACAGAGTAATTAATGGAAAGTAGATAGTGAAAGTTAACATCAGATGCAAATAAATTGCAATGGATCCTGAAGGTTGCAGGTGGGAAAAACCTTAAATGTCAAGCTTGAGAATTTGAATGGACTCAGCATGGAACCAGCAAAAACTTGTAAGAGTCCGTTAATTTCCAATAAATTTTTGAAAATGGGGTAAGATGGTCTTTTCAACAAATTACTGAGACAATTGGATAACAACATGCAAAAAGATGAATTAGACCTTTGTCCCACTCCACACTCAAAAAATTAGTTCAAAGTGAATAATAGAGCTCTATATAAGGATTAAAAATACAAAGCTTCTAGAAGAAAACTTTCATGACCTTGGCTAGGCAAAGAATTCTTAGGAAATACAAAATACATAATTTTTTAAAATTATAAATAGGATATAATCAAAATTAAAATTTTAAAATTTAATGTTGAAAGAATCGAAAAAGAGAAGCCAAGAAAATATACTGGGGGCAGGATTATGGAGCAATAGGTTAAGACTCTTCCCCGGGACACCTGCATTCCATACTTGAGTGCCTGGTTCAAGTCCCAACTACTCCATGTCTCCCACCTAGCTTCCTGCTGATGCACCTGGAGTCGGTACATGATGGCCAAGTACCTGGGTTCCTGCCACTCATGTGAGAGACCCCAATGGAGTTCCTGCATCCTGGATTCAGCTTGCCCAGCCCCAGCCATTGTGGAAATTTGGGGAGTAAACCAGAAGATGAGAGATTTTTCTCTGTGTGTGTCCTTTTCATTCTTCCTTCCAAAAAAAAAATAATCTTCAAAAAATAATTCTTAAAAGACAAATAGTAGGAGAAAATATATACAGATTATAAATCTTACAGAGGACTTGTATCCAGTATAAATAATGGATTCTTACTCAATTATGAAACAACAGCTCAATTTTTAGAAATGGGGAGGAAAATTGATATACAAATGGTAAGAAGTGCATAAAAGACACTCAACCTCATTAGTAATTAGGAAAAGCAAATTAAAACCACAATGAGATGCTACTACACACTTATTAAAATGGCTATAATAAAAGACAGTAACATACATTGAGGATATACAGAAAGAAAAATTCTTAAACATCATTGGAGTGGATGTAGAACAGTACAACCACTTTGGGCAACAGTCTGGCAATTAAAGAGTGAAAATAGTTACCATATCATTCCCTTCTAGGTGTATTTCCAAGAAAAATGAAAGCATATGTTGGGGCCGGCACTGTGGCATAGAGGGTAAAGCCACTGCCTGCAGTGCCAGCATCCCATATGGGTGCAGGTTCGAGACCCGACTGCTCCATGTCTGATCGAGATCTCTGCTATGGCCTGGGAAAGCAGTAGAAGATGGCCCAAGCCCTTGGGCCCCAGTATCAGCGTAGGAGATCCAGAAGAAGCTCCTGGCTCCTGGCTTTAGATCGCCGCAGCTCCAGCCATTGCCACCATTTGGGGAGTAAACCAGTGGAAAGAAGACCTTTCTGTCCGTCTCTCCCTCTGTCACTCTACCTCTCAAATAAAATTTTTAAAAAATGAAATAGCAGAGACAAATAACATCTGTCACATATCTACTATGGATTTGTTGATGAAGATTCCAGATAACTAATTTTGTGAAGATTTTTCAAGACTCTTGGTAAGGAGACAAAATGAAATTATACATAACATGAAAAGTATATATGACATAGTTATACACAGTGCTATTGTAATTTACAAATTGAAAACCTAATGACAAATGTTCTTATGCATTTTTTGAAGATTTATTTGAAAGTCATAGTTACACAGAGAGGAGAAGTAGAGAGAGAAAATGAGTTCTTCCATCCGCTGGTTCACTCCCCTTTGGCCGCAACAGTGGAGCTGAGCCGATCCAAAGCCAGGAGCCAGGCGCTTCCTCCAAGTCTCCAATGTCCGTGCAGGGGCCCAAGGACTTGGGCCATCTTCTACTGCTTTCCTAGGCCACAGAAAAGAGCTGGATCAGAAGTGGAGCAGCCAGGACTCGAACCGATGCCCATATGGAATGCTGGTACTGCAGGCAGCCGCTTTACACAGCCCCGGCCCCATAGGGAAACTTTCAACAGCTGTCCAAGTAAATGGGAGATCAGAACTGAAAACAGTTGTGGGAATGAAGAGGAAGGGTGAGATGGAAGAGCTCTCTAGGAAGCAGAATTGAGAAAGTGTCTGAGCCAGTTACAGTAGTAGGATCAGGTCAAAGATGGTTACCGATTTTTAAGACCTATAATTTAGAACAATTTCTTCTTTGGAAAGGGAAGAAGCAGAAAAAATTATGTGTTCAGTTATTTATGCTTTCCAAACACATTTTGCTCTGTAAAAGAGCTAGTAGCTTAATAAAAACTCAGTCCTTTATATCTAGTTTACTTCACATTTCTTATAGTATCTTCTCTTCTTTCCAAATAAAATTTTCCAAATAAAATGAGTATCTATTCTAAATATTCCAAATAAAATAAAATACTTTTTCCAAATAAAATTAAAATAGTCATCAAATTGTTACTCTCTGGCAGATGGAAAATGTGATGTTACATGGCTTGTAGTGGCTATCATCTTCTGTATAATTCATTTCCCAAAAATATGGATTACTTTTGGAGCTAAAATAATTCTAACTATGTCTATCAGTCATGATGTAGCAAGAACAAAATGTCACATATACTAAGGGAAAATCTTGGGCATCTTTGAAGTGTTCATTAGGTAATACTTATATTTTCTTCATTAGGATAGAAACATTTTCTTTCATGAAAACCTGAGGCAATGGGCTGGCACTGTGATGCAGTTGGTTGGTCTGTGGCCCAACATTGGCACTCCACGTGGGTGCTGGTTCGAGTTTCTGCTGCTCTGCTTCACATCCAGCTCCCTGCTGGTTGTTCTTGGGAGAGCAGCAGATGGTGGGCCAAGTATTGGGGCCCCTGTCACTCATGTTCCAGATCTGGATGGAGTTCCTGGCTCCTGGCTTCCAGCTGGCCTGGTCCCTGACTGTTACAGTCATCTGGGGAATGATCCAAATGATGGACGATGTCTGGCTGTCTCTCCCTCCCTCTGTAACTCTCTGCCTTTCAAACAAGTAGGTAAATATTAAAGAAGGAAAAGAGAAGGGAAGGGAGGGGAAAAGTTAGCCAAGAGGGAAGGCATGGACACAGCACTTATGATGGGGCTAGCTACATCTGAGTGCCAGGGTTAGATTCTCAGCTGTACTTCTGACACTTCAATTCTAACATCCTGACAATGCACACAGAGAGGCTGCAGGTGATGGCTCAACTAGTTGGGTCCCTTTTACCCATGTAAAAGACACAGATTGAGTTCCTGGCTCTTGGCTTTGGTTTGACTCAGCCCCAGCTGTTGCAGGAATATGGAGAGTGAACAGGGAGATGAGAGAGCTTTTTTTTTTTTTTTCTTGGTCTGTCATCTTTCTCTCTGCTTTTTTTAAAATTATTTTTATTTCAAAGTTTAATCAAAATTACTTGTTCATGGAATTTCCACATGTGAGGAGGTCTTTGTCACTATTACTGAAAAGACATAGTCCCTTGTCAGTGAATGAGAATCCAATCTGCTCCTCGGGTTACTTCTGTAGGTCTGAAATGCTCTAGGCAATGGGTTGTTAATAGAGCAAAGTGTATATACAATTCCCAAGCCAAATGATGGCTGTAAAATTACTCTTGCAAATGAAAATTCATGTTTGGAGACCCTATATGGGCTACACCCACTGTCACTCACAGGGGAAGACATTTAAGACAGAAGAAATCATATTCACACAATACATACCAAGACATGAGGTATTGCAAAAGTTAAAATAATCCTATACAAAGGCACAATTGGTTTCCTATATAAAGAATTATGTTTCAAGGGACTGGCGTTGTCATACGGTGGGTGAAGTTGCTGCTTGTGACACCATGTCCCCTAGCAGATTGCCAGGTGGAGTCCTAGCTGCTGTTTCTGATCCACCTCCTAGGTAATGCACCTGGGAAGGCATCAGATGTCCCAAGTACTTGGGCCCTTGCTACTCATGTGGGAGACTACAATGGACTTCCTGGTTCCTGGCTCCAGCCTGTCCAGATCTGGCTGATATGGCCATTTGGGTAAGGAACAAGAGAACACAAAATCTCTTTTCCTATCTACCTATTGTTCATCTTTCAAATAAATAAATCATTTTTAACAAACGGAGTATGTTCCAGGACAATTGGCACGGCCATTAAGATGCAGATTGTGATCCCAATATCCTCTATCACAGTACCCAGTTTCAAGTCCTAGCTCTGCTCCTGATTTCTCCTTCCTGCTAATGTACATTCCAGGAGGCAGCAGGTGATGGCTCAAGTACTTGAGAGAGACCTGGATGGAATTCTGTTCTTCTTAAATTCATGTTTGGAGAACTTTTTCTTTTTAAAAATTTTAATTTTTGTAAGATTTACTTATTTACTTGAGAGTTACAGAGATAGAGACAGAGAAAGGTCTTCCATACACTGGTTCTTTTTCCAAATGGCCACAATGGCTGGAACTGCTGATCTGAAGCCAGAAACCAGGAGTTCTTCTGGGTCTCCCATGCAGGTGCAGGGACCCAAGCTTTCCCAGGAGCATTAGCAGGGAGCTGGATGGGAAGTGGAGCAGCTGGGACTTGAACCAGTGCCAATATGGGATGCCAATGCCACAGGTGGATGCTTAACTTAGTATACCACAGTGCCAGCCCCTACTTATTTCTGAGAGGGAAAGAGAGAAATACCTTTCATCCACCGATTCATCCCCAAAATGGTCACAAATGGCCAGGATTGTCCCAGGCAGAAGCCAGGAGCCAGAAGCTTCTTCTGAGCACATGCCTCAACCCCTCCCCTCATCATGGGTGTCACGAGCACAAGCACTTGGGCCATCTTCTGCTGCTTCCCCAGGCACATTAGCATGGAGCTGGATTGGAAGCAGAGCAACCAGGACTTGAACCAGTGCTCCAACATTGGATGACCATGTTGCAGGACATGGCTCAGCCTGCTGTGTCACAACAATGGACTCTGGACTGTCTCCCTAGCTCCTGGCTTTGGCTTGGCCCAACCTCAGCTGTTGTGGGCATTTGGGAGATAAACCAAAGGATGCAAGATCTGTCAGTCTGTGGCATGCTCGCTCGTGCTCTCTTTCTCTCTCTCCCTCTTTCTCTCTCTGCATCTTTGGCTTTCAAATAAGTAACCTTAAACCTAAAAATTATGTTCCAATTTATATTTATATTTGTGGCTACAGAGAAAGCAATAAAAGGAAGTCTGCCATTATCAAGTGTCCTGAATGGTAGAATAAAAAAGATATTGAAGCCAAAGGACAGGAAAAAAAAGTGCTCCTGAGAAGCATTTTGTTCAGGATACCATGCCAAACAATACAATTTCATCTACGCTTTTCTGTTTGGCTTTTTTTTTTCCTCACACAGTAGAACAAGGAGAAGAACACTAATAATACAAAAAGGCAGGGGGAAAAATTAGGAAAGGGAGTGAATTAACAAAGCCCACAATCTAGTTTTCTGAATTCTTATGAATTTAGTGTTAAGACAGAACAACCCTGTTGCTGTTAAAATGTATCATCACACTGAAGGCCTTGTTTGAGCCCTGGCTTCTCTGCTTCCAATTCAGCTTCTTGACAATGCGCACTCTGGGAGCTGTAGGTGATGGCTCAAGTGCATGGATCCCTGCCACCCACATGGAGACCCAGATGGGATTATGGGCTTCCTGACTTTGCGCCAGCCAGGGCTGCGCCGGGCTAAACACTTGGGGAGTGAGCCAATGCATGGAAGATTTTTCTCTATGTCCCTCTTTCTCTCTCACTCTTTCTGCCTTCCAAATAAAATGAAAATTTTTTTAATATATTATAGAAGCCAAAGAAGATGAAAAAGAGTTACCAAGATTTTAACACACAGTGGAAGATAGAGATGAGAAACACTAAAGCCACAGGTGACTAAGCTGGATTTTTCCATCATTAATAAATTCTAGACCTGCAGGCTCATATGGCTCTAGGCAGACGTAGCATGTGACTCAGCTTCTTAATTCCTTCCAAGATAACACCCGTGAAGAGACAATGCAACAAACCTAATTGGTTCTTTTTTTTTCAATGTGGAGATTCAAGTTGTCATCTCACTAGGATCAGCTCAGGTCTTAGAAAGGCCTTCTGTGCAGCTGGGATCACCTTGCCACAGTCAGTCCACTTAAACAGCAGTGAGTGGTGGTTTCCCCAGAGGCTGAGTTTGGATTTACGAAGTCTTTCTCTCCCTAGGTCATTTCCCAGGCACACTTGAGAAATGCTTTGCTTAGCATGTCTTGGACATAGCCTCTTCTCTGTTCCATCTACTGTCATCACAGAGGAGATCACAATGACTGTGTTAGGCTTCCAATTAAATCACACACTGTGGAGTCAGGGCTTTGGACTTTAGCATCGCCATGGAGAGAAATGCCCAGCTCATAGTTCACTTCCCGATAGCTGGCCTTTGTAGGCCACCTCATCCATTCCTCCTACCACTTCTGCTCCTCCTGCTTGCGTACCCCTCACTCTTTTGTCCATTTAAAGCTTTTCCTCCATTTGTCTCCTGCACTGCGTATGCTTTGGTTGAGGAGGCCTCATTCATTTCTTCAACAAATGCTGACAGACTAACATATGCTGGGTTCAGTTCCAAAGAGTGGTATATAGCAGGGTCTTGCATTGTGCCATAATGGGAAAAGCTGAAGCCTGAGACGCCAGCATCCCAAATGGGTGCTTGTTCATGTCCTGGCTGATCCAGTTCCAATGCAACTCTCTTGCTAATGGCCCGGGAAAAGCAGTGGAAGATGGTCCAAGTGTTTGACCCCCTTGCCACCCATGTGGGAGATCCAGATGGAGCTCCTGGCTCCCTGTTTCAGTGTGGCCCTGTGCTAGTCATTGCAGCCACCTCAGGAGTGAACTGGCAAATAAAAGATCTCTTTTTCTCTCTTTCTCCCTTTCTCTCTGTAACTCTTTCAAAATAAATAAATAGGCCGGCGCCGTGACTCGCTTGGCTAATCCTCCGCCTGCGACGCCAGCACACCGGGTTCTAGTCCCAGTTGCTCCTCTTCCACTCCAGCTCTTTGCTGTGGTCTGGGAAAGGCAATGGAGGATGGCCCAAGTGCTTGGGCCCCTGCACCCTCATGGGAGACCAGAAGGAAGCACCTGGCTCTTGGCTTCAGATCGGCATAGCGCACCAGCCACAGCACGCCAGCCAGCTATGGCGGCCATTTGGGAGTGAACCAACGGAAAAGGAAGACCTTTCTCTCTCTCTCTCTCTCACTGTCTAACTCTGCCTTCAATCAATCAATAAATAAATAAATAAATCTTTTTTAAAAAGTAGTACAGCAGCACTAAAAAACATCAGAAAATGTCATGACTTTGAGAAACTTACAGACGCCAAACCAAGCAATCTCTCAAACACTACATGACAAAAGTTATGGATTGTGCCCTTATTTCACGCCTGCATCTAGATATTGTTCCAGAGTTACCTTCTGTGGGTCTTGTGGGAATATGTGTCACGAGAAGTGAGAAGAGTTGGGGCCAGTGCTGTGGCACAGCCTGCAGCACCAGCATCCCATATGGGTGCCACTTCTGATCCAGTTCCCTGCTAATGTGCCTGGGAAAGCAGGCAAAGATGACCCAAGTCCCTCGGATCCTGCACCCATGTGGGAATTCCTGATGAAGCTCCTGACTCCTGGCTTCTGTCTGGCCCAGCCCCAGTCATTGCAACCATTTGGGGAGTGAACCAGTGGATGGAAGATCTCTGTTTTTCCTTCTCTCTAACTCTACCATTCAAGTAAGTAAATAAATCCTGAAAAATAAGTGAGAAGGTTTGTGGTTTACAGTTGAGAATTCAGCCTTATAACTGAGTAGAAAACCTCAGTATTTAAAGGCTATCCTTTCCTTTGTTGGGGGTGAGGTCATTCTGAACAGATTGTCTCTATTAACAGAAATACTGTAGATAACATATGAAAACTTGGAGTGAGCAATTGACCTAGCAGTTAAGATGCTTACCTGCCACATCAGAGTACATGGGTTCAAGTCCCAGTGCTACTCCTGATTCCAACTTCCTGCTAATGGATATCCCCAGGACAACTCAAGTAATTGGGTCCTTGCCACCTACCTAGGAAACCTGTACTGAGTACCTGGCTCATGGCTGGCGTGGGGTCACTATCAGTATTTAGGGAACGAACCAACTCCCAGGGATCTCCTGCAAATAAATAATAATAAATTTAAAAACATTTTATAGTAAATTTTAAAAAAAAGCTCAAAATGTTGGTAGCATAAAAGCAAGAAATAGGGAGGTAAAATAGGGATTCAGAGTTGATGACAAACTTCTGAGGCTGGGAAATTCTTCAAGTACGAACTGTTTCTGTTGTTTGAGTTCAATTAGAGTCAGAACACTGTTCCTCACTACTTCTCCACTGGACTTCCACTCCTGCCATTTTAGTAACCTTGTTACTGGCATCCTGGTATAGAAGCCCACAACAGCTTTTGATGGCCATTTAAATGCATATGCTTTCTAAGGGACACACACATCTGTTCATAGTCTGAAAGACTCGGTTGGAAAAGAAATTTGGAAAGGAAAAGAAGAGCCCATTCTCACTTTTTATTTCTTCACAGTTCTTTAGACCAAATTTTGAAGTCATACATGCTCATGCTGGAGTAATGGATTCACCATCTGTAGAAAAATTATTCACTCTCAGAATCTCCATTTTGCTTTTAAAAACTAAAAAAAAAAACCTCTACTCTACCACCAATGACTCTACTCCCAACCTGTGTGTACTGATGGTCCTCTTCCCCACTTAATGCTGTATAATTGTTCAAACCTGGTAAATGCCACTCTTGGGATCATTGGTTACTATCCTCACTCTGTCTTTTATGACCTTGTCTAAATATGATCAGAGTCGGCAAACTTGGAAGGCTTCCATAGCCTTGGCAACTCATGACGACAGCCTAGGGTGGTTACTGGCGCCATAAACTAGAGTGTCAATTTGTTGGGTCAACAACAGGAGCCACTGTGCACTTGCTCCTCATGTGGGATCTCTGTCCTTAACGTGCTGTACATGGTGATTTAATGCTATAACTAGTACTCAAACAGTATGTTTCACTTTGTGTTTCTATGTGGGTGCAAACTGTTGAAATCTTTATACTAAATTGATCTTCCGTATATAAAGAGAATTGAAAATGAATCTTGATGCAAATGGAAGGGGAGAGGGAGCGGGAGAGGGAGAGGGGAGGGTTGGGGGTGGGAGGGAAGTTATGGGAGGGGGAAGCCATTGTAATCCATAAGCTGTACACTAGAAATTTATATTCATTAATTAAAAGTTAAAAAAAAAAAACCTAAGGGGCAATAACGCATACCCTGATGAATTGGGTAAAACCTGTGGATAGCTGAATATCAGTCTCATGTGAAATGCTTCCTATATATCAGCTGTTAATCGGTGTCTTTTAATCTAAATGAAATCTGACCCTGACTCTTACACACACACACACACACACACATTATTTGAATGGCAGATTGATAGAGACAGAGAGAGAGAGAAAGATGTTTATCTGCTGCTTCTCCCCTCCAGTGACCACAGCAGCCTGGTCTTAGCTAAGTGCCTGGAATTCCATCCATGTCTCCCACATGAATGGGAGGGGAACAAGCACATGGGCCATCTTCTGCTGCTTTCCCAGGCACATTAGTAGGAAAATGGATCAGAAGCAGAGCAGTGGGAACACAAACCAGTGCTCTCATGTGGGATGCCAGCGTCACACGTTAACATCATGCACCACAAGGTTGGCCCCCTTGACACATATTTTCAGTAAGATTAAAGCCATGTGACTCCCTGAAATAGAACCAATAAGTGAGTCCTGGGCCAAGATAGGTGATCAAGCTGGAGCTATTTTTCTGTGGTCCTGTCTGCATTTTTCTGTTTTCTGTACCTTTCTCAGGCCAGAATAATTGAAGTGACAATACCAGCCTTGATTTCACCTCCAGTTAGAGTTCCCACTGTGTCAAGAAAGCATATGGGCCGGCGCCATGGCTCAATAGGCTAATCCTCCAACTTGCAGTGCTGGCACACCAAGTTCTAGTTCCGGTCGGGGCGCCAGATTCTGTCCTGGTTGCCCCTCTTCCAAGCCAGCTCTCTGCTGTGGCCCGGGAGTGCAGTGGAGGATGGCCCAAGTGCTTGGGCCCTGCACCCCATGGGAGACCAGGAGAAGCACCTGGCTCCTGCCTTCGGATCAGCGCGGTGCGCCATGCACTGCGGCCATTGGAAGGTGAACCAACAGCAAAGGGAGACCTTTCTCTCTCTCTCTCTCTCACTGTCCACTCTGCCTCTCAAAAAAAAAAAAAAGCATATGGTTAGTGAGTACATACCTGCTTCAGAAAAAAAGTGTGTCTAGAATTTTTCCCAACAATCTGTGACTCCCATGTTTTCATTTAATCAATGTATATGGTAGAGCTCCAGCCTCAGCAGTACAAAGAAAGACATGAATTTTCATATCTCAGTTGGATTTGACTCCTGGCTCTGCCACTGACTGTATGGCCTTAAGCAAGATGCAGGCATCTCTAATCTTCTATTTTTTTCATCTGTACAATGGAGATAATCTCTACTTTCTAGAAAAGTATTTATGATAGTAATACATGAGATAATTTCATAAAGTTTCGACCATGAACTGGACATTTAGTCAAGTGCAATTGATAAATATTATCTCTTCCTTCTTCATTGCTATTCCTTTCCTCTTCAGATAATAATAAATAGAAGAATGTATATAATAATAAACACTTCCTGAATTTTCAAGAAATCCCATTTGTATTAAAAATTGTCCCTATAAAGTGAATATTTATATCTGTCATTTTTTAAACTTTGATAATCTGCTGCAGTAGAGTTTATTTCACTATTTAAAATAATTTCTACTGTTCTCCATTTTGAAGTCTTTCACATTACAAAAGTAATTGATGCTTGGTGTAGTGTGTGAAATAATACAATGCACAATGCACAAACATGACCTATCACACTTTCTGCTTCTAGTCATGACCCATTGTGGTAACCAGAACGTGTCCCTCTTTCCTTCCTCATACACACAAAAACCAGCATTCATATCAGTTTTTATTTGCTTTTTTCCAAAAATAGAGTTCAAAATTCATAATTCTACATCTTCCTCTTTTAAGATGAAGATTATTTAATTCCATCTCTTTCTGCACTTTTCTTACAGCCTTTGTTACCTCCAGATAAAGGTGTATATGTATATGTGTGTGTGTTATTCATAAATGTGTACGGAAGAAAATTTCAGTCAATGTACTGTGAGAGAATGGGGTTAAGGAACAGAGTACAAGATCAGAAGCTTTTAACCATCACCCAATAGAGTTGGAATTGCAAGCCCTCTTCGTTGCAATAACTCCTTACTACACAGGATGTGTCATTTTTTCTTTCCACCTCCCTTCTCAGCCTACAGAATTCTTGAGGTCAGGAATCGGCTCTAATTCTTCCTGTTACCCTCAGTGGCACATAGATAGAAAAATAAATGGAAAAAGAAACTTGAGATAAGGGTTAAGAGTCCTAACCTTTGAAGTGAGGAAGATTTAAATACAAATTCTCCCTCTTTCTCTACTACTCGTCAGTTATCTTAGGTAAATCGCATAACCTCTTCACGGCTTATTATATAAATACTAAATAAATACTTCATATATACATGTGTATATATGAACTATATATACTAAATTCTATGTTAAGTAAATAAAATATGGAAATAACAGCTCCAAACTCATGCAATTACTATAAAGGTGAACAGAAAATGATAGTCTATTAGTGGGTTCAATAAGTGATCAAATTAATACATGAGAATGAAAAGGGAGAGGGGAAGATTTTAGACAGGAAGTTTGGGAAAGGGAGAGGACTCTGGGAATTTTCTGAACCATTTCAAAGGTTTTGGGGGGTGGAAGAGGCAATCAATTCTCTTCTTGTTTGCATGTTCTTTGGACCTGCATTTTCAGGCAACTTAAATTCTTCAATGCCTTCTTCTGAAAACTTCTTTATCTTAAATCCTTTAACTTGAAGGGAGCAACGAATGTGAACTAATGGAGAACAGAAAAAAAAAATCTCACCTTTAATGTCTAGCTGAACAGTAAGACATGATCATTTGTCTATAGTCTAACACTGAGCTTTGCTCTGCAGGGGTCTAAAAGATCATTCTTGAGCAGATACCGTATTCCAGGCCAACTCAATTCTCTTAGGGAAACTTGGAGAGACTGGGGCCAATACAAAGAGAGTCATTCCATTAAAGATGAAAGAATTAAGCAAAGTAGAAATAAAAGATGAGTGGCTACTAATGGAAAGCAGTGTGATGTGGAGCAAAACCCAAGTAAATTATCTGCATCAGGTTCCTTCAGTTGAAAAACAGGGGTAATGCTTACTATCTCAGCAAGTGCTATAGTTAAATAATACTGCATATATAAGTAACTTTTGGGTATTAGGCAATCAATAAGTAGAAGTAAAACCAATATTGCATGCTTTTAGATTCTTGTTTGCATTTTTAATATATAACAGCCTTCATGGGGGCAATGAATAAGATAGCACATGGTAGGACAACTTCTGGGTACAACAGGGCCCTTTTTAGAAAGACATTTTAAATTTCATTTGGAAGGGAAAAAATGTTTTTAAATGCTTCAGTGGAAATCCCAGCAACAAATGATAATTCCAGCAGCGAAGTGGCAATCGGGGAAAGGGTAATCAAGAAGCTTAAAACAAACAAAAGAGAACATTAAAAGACAGCCTAATCAGCATACAGGCTTTGGCAAAAGAGGCCAGAGAGATAGGGTTAAGAGACTGTTGGGCAAGAAATAAAAGGATTTGGTGACAGCCTGGATAAGGAGGAAGAAAGGGATGCTGTGTGTTTAAAAGATGTGTGTGATAACAAAGCCCAAACAGAAGCTGAACAAGTGATGCCTCCCTTAGAATGAAAATAAGCTTGATGAATATCCAGCTAACTTCGTATTCATTCAGTGCATCCTGGCATCACTCAAGAGGGCAGATCACAAATTTTAGAGGAGGTTGGGGATAGGAGGAAAAAAAAGTTACTAGAATGCCACTGGAGAGGAAAATTAAATTACAGTTTAGCAAACTACACACATTTGGCTCATTTCTGGTAATTGTATCAAGTTTTACCTGAACAGGAATTAATCCATCCAATTCCCATACCATGTTAACTTTTTTTTTTTTTTTTTTTTTTTTTTTTGTGATAGATATTACGCCCTTTAGCTCTTCCATAATTGTTAATGCTGTCTTGGAGAAGCCACAGATGTAGGTGGAGTTAATGGTGAATGAAAGCAAAAATCAAGTTCCAGAGTTCTTGAGTCTGTCATTTTACTTGTCATACGTTATATCTTAAAATATTACATAATCTCAATTCAGAAGGATTAAATCAATTTACAGCAATAAAAAAAAAGTTTTGCTATGAGCTTACTCTCAAAAGTCAAGGAAACCTTAAATCTCTTTTTAAATTTATTTCTATAAAATAATGGATTTACAGATGGTAAAGATACGAGATGATATGTGCTTACAAAAAGTTTTCCCCTATTTAAAAGCCCAAATGATCCCAAATGGAAGGCTTTGTAGCTAACTAGAGAGAAGCAGAGGGACCCCTGCTATATAATAGCACACAGCCTATCTGTGCAGCCTCCAGTCTGTGGAAGGCAATATAAAAATTGAGTAAATCTCACTATTTACCACTCCACAAACATTAAAAATTTGGTCAACAGTTTTGTTTATATAATTGCAAGTGTTCCACTTTTGCTCTCTCTCCATCCACTCCAAACATACATGTTTAATTATTTTCTGAATTTCATTGACCTGCTAGCCAACAGTCAGAACCTTGGTATGCAATTCCAAAGGATGCGGCAGTATATGTGTTGAATTACAAGTTGTTTGGCTAATCTTTGTCTTTCTCATCTTGATTGTATCTGACCTTATAACTATAGGGCTATCTTGTTTTTTCAGAAAAAAGATTTAGATATAAAACACTTAGATCCTGAAGAATTACTGGAAAGTCCACAGTGATGACAGCATTCCTTGCCTTGATGGGATAAAAATATTATAATCTACTAACAAATGATTATTGGGAAATAAATGTCTAGTATATTGTTGGTCTCCTTTGTTAAGTAAAATAGACAAAGATAGGTGCTACAAGCCAACTAGAAAGGCCCCAAATCCAAAAATGTAGGGTACTGAATAATTATCTAACCTACTTATAAAGGCTATCAACAGTATACCAAAGATGAAAAATAGAGGAATTTAGCTCCTTACCCAAGCATAGTGCAGAGTGCTTTTGGAAACTACAATTAAACACAAAGAAGTAGGAAATAGTGTTAACAGCCCTTATCCACAAAAGCCCAAAGTAAACCCTGGTTTTACGTGGAATTTATTACTGTTCTTTTTACGTTTTGATCAAACCATCTCCCTTATCTTTATCACACCATTTTTCTTCGTGTGGTCTGCTGCTAGAATCCCTTTGGAGATTTTGCCTGTAGTTAAACCCAGTATCAAAAGCTCCATCAGCCCAGGTTCCCATATTTGGCAGGCAAGCCATGAATTTTTTAGGTTGAAAAATGACAAGATAGGATTGAAGAGTGTGAAGATTATACTCAACTTGACCTAAGAAAAGTGCCACTGAAAGTCTGAGACAGTTTTTACTCAACACATGATATGAGAGGAATTGAAAT